>NC_090280.1:5135714-5441071 GCF_037392515.1 Haliotis asinina
ATAACTCTTGCAGATCTGATTGCTGAACACAGGATGATGGTGGAATGTAAAGAGTACATAAAGTGAAGACAACATGCAAAGTCAGCCTAACAGCAACGGCTTGAAGATGGGTATTAAGTGGGACAGGGCTATGGATTAAACCCTGCCGTACAATAACTGAAGATCCTCCAGTAGCCTTACGACCTGAAGGGGAGAAACAATGGTATGATGTATACCGTCGTAAGTCAAATGTATCAGTTGACTTGAGATACGTGTCCTGCAAGCATAAAGCTGACGGTTTCAAATCTTGAACTAAATGTTGTAAATCGCTCAAATCATTCCTCATTCCTGTACAGTTCCACTGGATTATATTTTGAGCATTCATTTAGGGTGTGATATTGAAGAAAGCTCCCGGCCTTTCTTCTTTGGAGAGGGGCTCTTGAAGCGGGTGCTCAGTTGGGATGACACTTCCATGTCATCAAAAAGATTGAACCTGTTTAAAATTGGCACAGGGTCTCTTTGTCCTTTTGGAACACGTTCACTTCTGTTTGGCTTTTTTGAATAATCAACGTTAGCATTTTTCTTTTTAACAAGTGGTGCAGATGTTTGAGTTTCAGATGATTTTGATACTTTTTGTGATGATGATTGAGCAATTGCACCATACGTGAGATCATTAACGCACATAGCTGTCTGTGTAGTCACCCAGGTTAAGTCAGTTTGACAATCAACGGAACGAGTAGAGGGTTTCAGCACTTCAGCATATGTTGACTTACCCCGTAGTGGAGTGATGCCAGATGGTGTAACTGAAGCAGCTAACTTCCTTGCTTCTGAAAAACTGACATTCTTTTCTGTTTTGATTTGCTTTGGGTGGCCATTTCAAATTTCCAAACCATGCACTCCTTAGAGGAAGATATGTGTGAACCCGAACAATTCACACATTTGGGTTCTGACGCACAAGTACCACTATCATGATCTTTCTCACCACAGCGCAAACAGGCAGCATGATTTTACATGAGTTTTTATCATGGTCGAATGTCTGGCAGTTGGAGGATAAGAGAGGATTAGGAATATAGAGGTCAATTTTCATGGAGAAGCATCCGACTTTGAAAGATTGGGGTAACTTTGGAACATCAAAAGTAAACAGATAAGTGTTTGAAGGCGAATAGACTCCATCTTTCTTGAATGTGAAACGCTTTGCCTCAACTACACCTTGCAATCTTAATTGACTTACATTGTCATCCGTGGAGAGATCAGCTAGACTTCTATCTCTGTCTAGGATAACACCTTTGCCGAAGTTGGGATAACATTTTACAGGAATGTTTGCAAATGATTTTGTTTCCATGAGGTTTGCTGCCCGTTCTCTCTTGACACATTCTATCAAAAACGATCCAGATCTAATTTTGGTTACATTCTTAACAGTGCCAGCGATGCCTTGAATTGCTTTTACTAATAGGAAAGGAGACCATGAAGTTAACTTTTGTTGTGAAGCTATGATTACATAGTTTGTGGTTTACTCGCCTGGCTCCCCACGCTCCATGGAGTGTCAACAAGGACAGTGCCATAAGCCTGCGGGCCTCCAACAGTCGGCACCAAGTGTACCAAGGGAGTATACTCCAGCAGTAACTTTGAATAAAATGTACTACCACACATAGCCTTCTGGGCAAATAAAGACTCTAAGCAAATCGTCGCATGAGAACCAGAGTGTTCTATTTCCACTTTTGGTAAAAATTAAGTTAGGGTGTCTAGGATAAGTATTGGGGTGTATTCTATCTCCAAATAAATTTTCATGGCTGTATGTGCCTTAGAAAGTGTTTTTCCAACAAATAACATAGGTTCTATCTCCAGAAATAAAACAGCTATTCAGTTCCAGAGTGTTCTATGTCATTAACTAATTGAAAGGCTCCATTTTATCACGTGACATGGAGATAGGACACTTTGGACCTAAGACCTTATCTAGACACAATGAAATGTTGAGTAACATTTTGACACTGTTTTTTTAAAACATTAAATATTAAGTAAAGAAAATGCTGCATAAGTGATAATTAACATTCACAATGCTTTTTAACTTTTCATAATTATTATTATCAATATAAGATTTTCATAAATATCCTGTTAAGTTTTGAAATGGAAATGGAAGATTCTAAATAAATGAAGTGTTTATATTACTGTGTACCAAGGACATAGAACATCGTTTTCGGATTTCAAAAAAATATACATTCATATCTTTTGCAGTTCTGAAGTAATGCTGATAAAACTATCAGAAGAGATCCTCATTTAAATTTGAAGTTTTATACAAATACAAGATTTACTTTTGAATGTGTGTAGAGTGTGCAAAAAATACCTAATGAACTAATCCAGAACTCCTCACGGATTTAGAAAGATACTGAATTTCATGGTCTCAAACTGACATATACTGAGTTGCAACCTCTCTTTTCAAGGTCACGCTACTTCAGGTTTTCACAAATTCCATTCACTAAAGTTGACTGCCCACTATTAGTTACAGATTACATATTTGTAACAGGTCTGCTGCAGGCTGAAGCATTACGATGGTTGAACATAAATCACATGTAGATTTCAACTCTTGGCTTTCTTGTGAGTGTACCAAATCTGGAACTATTAAATACTGAACACTGTACCCATTTATGTGATGCAGATTTCATCATTATAAAATCATGCAAAAACCTGGAACACCTCAATGTGAATCACACACATGACACGCCCAGGAGCTTGATGACAATATTCAGTTCAACAAGAAATACTATAACCTGGAGGCATTTGGAGTAAAGTTCACTCTAGATGACTGCTTTAAATTTTTAAGCATTGCATACTTCTCTTCTCTACAGTTTTTGTGTTTTTATCTAAGCCTGGGCGACACATTTACTGAAGCTGAGTTTGCATACTTTATCGTGGAGGAATTCGTTGATTGTTGGTACAGGCTAAATTATGTCTGAAATATTTGACGTCTATCACGTTTTAGCTCTGGTAACTGCTGCAGAAGATGTGCAAAATAATTCCGATGATTCAGCCCAGAAATGAGGTCAATGTTAAAGTTCATGACACCTACAGACAGAGTGTTCATGAGCAACTTAATCTCATAATCATAGTGAAATGCTGACACTACGGCAGAGAATATTTGTTCAGATGATGAGATGGTAGTGATGTTACAGTCAAAGATTCAATTTTGTGTTTTAGAGGAGTTCCAATACAGATACAAAAAGAGTAAACAATTATGTTTTTCTTGGTCATTAAGCTAGACTGATTAAGTTTATTGTTCCAAGATAATGTTAAGATAAAGTTTGATGTTAGTTCACATTTATACATTTGTTATTGACAGCTCTTGACTAGATACATGTCAAATCCACTATCTACACATGTTTTATTGAGGGCTATTATGTGAATGACAAGATGAATAACACCTCAAAATATGTGATCCAAAGTAAAAGGTGTTGCGTGTTAGTTTCTCGTTAACAAATTTGCTTATCAAATTATTAGAAGCAAATTTTGGTTGTGCCTTTTGAAATGGTCATGTTTTCAAATAATGGTCATTAATTTTTTTTTTTGGTCTTTGTGTCGTTCAAAGTGTTATTTAAACACACATAAACATCTCATCAACTGGTTTGTATAATTTTCTGTGTGTTTTTCCTGGCCTTTAATGCCTTTAGAGGCACATAGAACACTCTGGAACTAAGTAAAAGTTCCCTTGAATTTAGATAACTGTTCTCTCTCCAATCAATATTTTGGTATTTTACGGTTTTTGTCACCAATGTAGCGATATGTGATGATTTTTCTGGTTCTACATGACATACTGCATCTCTATACAAAGTTTCAAGCAATTAGGTATAACATTAGTCAAACCGCAGACATACAAATCTTTAGGGTCGTTTATCTCGAAACAAAGTTTTGGGGACTTAGAACACTCTGGTTCTCAGGCGACGAAATGTATAATAACAATAATTCCAACACAAGATCTCTATGATTACCAAATCGGACCACGACCTAAAGTTAACAAGTAATTTAGAAATAGAATTTGTGCAAATACAAAAGTCATATGCACAGGGCTTGGCATGACCAGCCGATTGGTTGAACCGATCCCATTCAAACACCCGTCTAGGCGAAGTCAGGGCCAAAGTGGTGTATTGAGCAACAGGAACACGGTTACAGGCCCCCATTGCCCTCAACCACCAGGACCCCTTTCTCCACCGACACAGGGCCGCAACCCACGGCAAACGGGTTGGTGGACCAAATATCCCCCCGGGTCCATAACGGGGGTGAACGGCTCTTGGTGTTACCCAGCACCCACCACGAGGAGGTGGCCGTTCACGAGTGCCTGAAGTAATAACTTGTTCTGATTGGTAAGCAACAATACCAATACCTTGTCTGGGACCATCTTCCTATCTTTCGTCTTTGCGTAGGAACATTTCTGATACCTCCCAGAAGCTTTCTTCCCGGTGCGTTAAACGCATTGCGGGACCTTCAGTCCTGTTCTGGAGATCTTCTACATATTCATGATTAGTCATGACCCCATTATTTGCGATTTCCACAGTTCACGTAAAACTTGTACTCTAATAATCTTCCTGCCATGCAATAGGCCAAACGATGAAAAAACGTAGAGACTCCCTCGGGTTACATCACTATTATCCGAATAGAAGTGCAGTTATGTGCCTATCCCAATCTTGAGGCCGTTCAGCACGAAACCTTTTCAACTTGGCTTTCAAAGTACCGTTGTATATCTAAACCAAGCCATTACATATGGGGTGATATGGTGTAGTGGTCAACTGTTTCAATGATAACAACATGCTAACCTCTTTAGTTACTGCAGAGGTAAAATGGGAACCCATGTCTGTCAATAACAACTCTACAAAATATCCCCAGTAATGCTTCAGCCACTTATTCGGTCTCAGTCTTCGACATAGCTACGGCTTCGGGATATCTAGTTGCATAATCATACATCAGGCCCAATCACTTCAACTGCTGTTCTCTGAAAAGGTGACACATAAAAATGGAATTCATCTTCAATACAGTTTATATACACATTTGACATATTCTATCTTCTTTGCTGATTCCTTGATATCTTCCAGTTTCAATAAATACGCTATTTTTACTGAGCAACGGAATTTTGCTGGTGAGGTTTTATATTTTCTTATTGTTAATATTGAGAGATAGTGTTCTGTATATACTTTATCCATCATCATTTTGTAGTAGAAACATTTACTTGATAATGACAGAGATGTTGACCAATTTTGAAAAAAATATATCTTTACGTCTTTGCGTAGCTGCACTGATAATAAGAGAATGCGATTCTACAGCTTGGTTTTGCCACACATCGCCAAAGTCGATCGATGATAACAAATATTGCATGTGGGTTACCCAGTTATCTTTCCCTTGACTATCATATAATCTCATCATATCATAACTTTTCTTGGTAATCTATAGGAAGGCATTGCTAATATTCTTAACCAATATCTGACAGTCTTCATATTTGATTCTTTATATAACGGATACCTTCCACATTCTCCATACACCATACAATTTGGCGTTGATAACTTAACTCCAAGAATTTCTTACAAGCCTATAAGTGAACTTTTTCGATAACAAAAAAATGATTTAAAGCTCCATACTTCAGCACCATATAACAGAATTGGATGTATTCTTGAATCGATTATTTTGAAGAATGAATTGTATGACAAGTCACCTAAAACACCTATATTTTTCATTATGCCGATAAGTAGTTTCTCTGCTTGCACGGATGCCTGTGATGTATGAAGTGTCCATGACAGGTGTTGTGTAAAATGTACACCCTGGTACTTATATGACGTAGTCGTTTCTGATCTGACTCCGTTGTACAACCATTTTTCATTTTTAGCTATTTTACCTCCATTTTTGAAAACAACAATTTTAGGGTTTTTTTCTGGTTAACTGGTACTTTCCAGTTCTCGCAATACCTCTCTAGTTCGTTACTTTCACTTTGAAGACCTTTAATTGTACTAGAAAATAATATTATATCGTCCGCAAACAGTAAAAGAAATATTTGAATAATATCTGGATGCAACTGGGCACCGTTCGAACAATTTTCTTGAATTGAATTGGCTAGAAATGTCCAATCTGTCCTGTTGCCATGGATTTCTTTTCGATCTTGTCTGTGCGTATATAAATTCCATTCTTGAGTTTAGTCTAATATAGTGTTACTTCGAGATAAGAGATTCCAATGACTACTGATGGATAAAGTACAAGATTCCAGTCTTGTTACCCATGTCTACTACTTACTTAAATAACGACATGTATAACACAGAGGATTATCGAACTTGGGGCTATACAATTATACTTGTGGACGTCCTCCTTGTACCGTCAACTTTGGTGTCTAATATAATAAAAGTTCCATTTTCATGTTTAGAAACTTTGTATATTCTTAAAATTGTTAAAATAATTACTAAAATTACTAAATAATAAATATATGTGTATCTACAACATATCTCGTCACTACATGACTGCAATATCGCAGATGTGACGTTAAATTTTAACTCACTCACTCTGGTGTTTGAAAGGAAGCAAACTATAGCAAACTGTATTTCCCTATATAATTTCTTTACCTTTTTGCGTCTCTGCACACCCCCTGCAATTCCTGATACTACCGTATTTTTGTTACTTATAGGCATAACATATATCATGTGTAGAATATGTACAACGGCATTGTACCCACTAACATACATTTCTATTTTTGTATAACTTAAAAACAGCGAAGTACCCAAGATCGCCACGTACTTCAACCGTTGAAACAACACAAGTCCTGGTTGCACGTGGATAATCAAAACTAACATAGAAAGATTATCATAAAACCCCAGATGACATCATTTTTGAAAGTAAAATGGAGTAAAAGATTAGTTTTATATAAACAGGGGTTATTTAGGTTTCTGTGAACGGGTACAGTATAAAGCAAACTAATAGAAGATAGAAATGGAAAATGATACGTGCGCTTTTATTTGTAATTACTACACTAGTCGACCTTGACTAAGCACCGACTCATTCGCGCACGTGTTAACTATCCTTGCACGGTAAGAGCCTGCCACATGCCAGGGCGACGTTAATGTTAGACACTGATGAGTGGATCTAATGTACATGTAAATCAGGCTATAGTAGTTCAAACGATAAGTCTGTCGAGCTGTAAAAGCACATCTCGAAGAGGCCCTTAAAGAACAAATTTCCGCAACGTATCAGGTGACCACTTTGGCCTAGATGCTGTCTAGACCCTGACAGAGTAGACAGCATTGAAGGAGATGTTCACAGAGGACGTGACTGACATCACTCCACAGGCCTTGCTGAAGAATCTGTTGTGAAAAGCGTCCTGAGAAGGAAGCAAAGGGGACATTAGGCCATAAGACAGTAGATAAGAAAAGAGGCTCAATCTTATCATTTGTTCTGGTTTTGATTGCGGCTTGTGCCCTTTTGAAACTAGGGTGCCCTTTTCTGTAGAACCTTCACCCTGTATTCCTGTTGTCTGGAGGAAACACTATATACTGTACACATATGCAGTTGTACATTTTCAATTGTCATATGTGTGGGAGCATATGTCCATTGCAGTACTGTTCACAGCAATGTACAGGTTTCATCATTGTGTACATTCATCAGCAATAACTATTTCTCAGTGCATCTGGCGTTTATGTGATTTTAGGAATACATTTACGCAAATGCTGTGAATTGGTTTTGAATTGCTTGAATTTTCACTTACCTTAATTTCTCTAGGTTGTCAATCCTGGGTATGGATGGGACTATGGGAATATGACCATTAGCAAGCGCTCATACAGAGGTCCGACACAAGGAATGCAAACTCTGTCATCACATATATTCTTCAACCACGGTCTAAATGCCAATTACAGACGTACAAACACATAATATTTGTTGCACAGGTATGTATGAGGAGACAGTAAAATTACCTTGCTGGTTGATAAATACAACAAAACAGCAAGCATTACATGCCAATTATACAAATTAAGAAAGTTACGGTCTGTTAACACCGGAGTACACTAATCCGTATATTTCCCTCACCTCTCGTGTATGGCATTGACAATACGAAGTGACCATGAATTTATAACTATTTGAAATCACAGACAATCAATCCTGGGCATGGTTGCATAGGACTGGGAATGTGACCAATGGCAAGAACTGATACAGAGATGCAATGAACATACACCAAACATCAACAAAAACACAAATGAAGTCCATATCACATACAGTACAGACAGCAAATAACAACACATTCGATAAAACACACAAGCAGAACTTGTGTGCTTGTAAACTACACAACTGGTTGAGAATTCGCGCGACAGGACGTTGTGGCCCCACTGTGCTTGCATATTTTTTAGCTACGGCAAGCTGCACACATATACTCTTGGAACGGGTATTATTTCCAAACCGGAAGTCATGCAGTCGTCAAGTTCAGCCTTTTGTGAGGTGGTTCTTCAAGTTTCAATTTCCAGTTTTCATATGTGTTAGTTTGTCTCTCAAATGCAAACATCAAATGGGTTAGGTCGTTTAGTAGCTCCAAACGACAATTGGGTTTGTAGTGCAGATGCATTCACATATGTGCCAGTCGACGCCAGTCTAGTGATCCACAGCTATGACCGCGCTGCGGGAAGTTGCTTTTAAGGGCCTCTTGGAGATATGTCCTACTATACCTCGACAGACCAGTCGTCCTATAGCTAGTATAGCTCGTTTTCAGGTTCTCCGAGACCCATAAATTGGCACGTGAGATTTAAAACATTTATGGTACTGGTAATATTTATTGATGCAAAATGGTTCTCTCAATCATGTAAGTGATATTCTTACTTCAATATATTTCATTGGTATCAGGATATCAACATATATATCTGCATAATTAACTCTGGAGTGCTGGCACGATTGTTGCTCGCTATACACAAAATACAAGACATACAGGGTACACAAGTTTATAAAATTACTTTCATTTTTTAATATAGTTGGTCCACAGATTTCTAATCCAATTATTGCTCCAGAGATAAAATACATATCACAAACATTGACACGGACACACGCGCTGTTGTAGCATCGTGTTGAAGTCACGTGTTACGTCACTTTCGTACGTTATCCGTTACCCGTTGATATATTTACCCACAAGGAAAATTTGCGCGCACCTGAGGCGTGTTCAGAACTGCTAGCGCCCGAGCTGTTGCCTCCCTCGAGCACTCGCATCGATCCTGAACGGAAGCAAGTGCTTGGTAACACTAAACCATTTGTCACCAACTGGTGTTATTCCGGGACAAGTCGAATATCTTATTGTCCTTTTGTTGAATATTACGGAAAGGGTCGAGTGGTGACGTATGACATTATAACACCTGATAAAAGAGCATGCAAACGCTCTGAAACGTCGTGTTATTCACAATAAAGACGTTGACACCCATAAATGTTACTTATCTTATTTAGGTGTTTTTCGAATGCCATTATATATGGTCACCATCTTGGTTCGCTTGGGGAGGCTGCTGTGGGGCTGGTTCGCTGGCGCTCGTTCGGGCACAGGCGTTCAGGGTCGAGCGCTCGCGGTTCTGAACACGCCTCTGCTCTTTCGTCAGCTAGTTTTATGGATTGCTTAAAGTTAAAACATTTGGAGTAATCTAAAATAATAACACGATCTGAAGTAGTTCATACACATTTTGTATTTTCGACAATTGATAAACGAACGGTTTGATATGAAAACTTAATAAACGATGGGGCGACGTACATGTATGTGCTTGTTCGTTCTGGAAATAGCATCAATCGAAATTTAAACAAGTGTTAACTGCACGGAAATACAGAGTACAAAAAGTTGTAAAATTACAACATCTACCTACACTTCTGTTTATAGTTGGTCCAAATGTATGTAATCCAGATATCATGAATGTTCCACGTAAGTATGTAAGTTTGTGTTTCTATAATCTTGAGGATTATTTACAGTCTCCCCATTTAAACTGCAGCTGCCTTGTGGGATATGCACATTGAGAGGTCACTTCCATCGGAATTCCATGGATTTCCTACTGAATGCACGGGACAAGATATGGTAACTGGGTTGTGAGATCAACAGCTGATGGTGACTAGCGGGTTTAGTTATCGGCATGTTCTTTAGAGGTATCAGTTGTTTACTTTCTCGTTCACACTCCAGGAGCAGTGGGGGCGTTAAGGTGCATTACAGTGACAGTAGTGCATATTGTACTGTGCACAGAGCTATTTCTGGGTGAAAATAGACAATTATGAACAAGGGTGACTTGCCTAAGGTGAGACCACGTGTCACACGCGCTTCGTTGTGGAGTGACTGACGTGCTAGAAACAGACAGGAGTCACACGGACGAACACGGTCACCCATCCAAGGCTCAACGTTGCTTAACTTCAACTGATTTGTGACCTGAGCTCACACATACACACACACGTACACACACACACGTACACACACACACGTACACACACACACACACACACACACACACACACACACACACACACACACACACACACACACACACACACACGTACAACTTGATAGATGCGGGTTTTAACGTTTGAGCGTGAAATTCGTCGCCCAGTGAGTGTACGGAATTCCCTATTACTTATGGCCATTCAAGTGATGAGACGATGATGTATTACTCTATATGTTTAATACTGGAGCTACGTGGAGATTTTTTGGTGTATTTTAGACGTATTTGATATTTTCAAGGGTTTTAGTGTTAAGTGTCGTGAGGATATTTTTTTCTAATTTGATTTTGACGTTGTGTATGTTTGATGTTGGGAGACGTATTGATGTCTCTTTGGTTCCATGCGGCGTGACTGTTGTGGGTTTGTTTGTAGTTTGTTTATGTTTGTGTGCCTATTGGTATGCCAAGTAAGCGGATGTATGTTGGGACAGTGGTTTGAAATGGGGGCGTGTTTGGTGTTGTCACTGTATGGACCTTTTCACCTTCTTTGTGGCCATATTGTGCATAATTTCTATTCGTTATTCACATACACATTCGACTGTGTGACTCGTGTACAGACAACCGTCGTATAGCAGTGATAATGCTGAGTGCGGCGTAAAATTAAATTCAATGATCTGGGTAAGTTTACCTCTAACAAAGTGGCATGTGACTAGGTGACATTGTCCCTTTGTGCGTTAAGTGAAGTGCTTCTCACAGATAAATCCCCTCTGCTCATAGCAATACATATCACTCATTCCGAATATGTCAAGTTGTCCACATCGTTGGTCTGCGTTGACGTCTGGTTCATCGACTCCCCATCTGATGTTCGTTGAGTTGTTGAGCCACTTATACACTGTGTTCCCTTCCTTCATCATTCCCACCCATGTAATATGATCTGAGGACACAAATGTCAAAGGGCATGTGTCAGTGTTGGTGAGGAGGAGTAAAACGGGAATAATGTGGCGTTAAAATGGTTGAATTTTTATAGCCATGTGAGTGTGTGTGAGAGATGGTTTGCACAAGTTGGCGCTAGTGACGCTCTTTTAGCGGCAATACAGCTGACATACAATGTCGCACTTCAACAAGAATACTCCTCTTAAATTCATTGAGTGAGTGACGACAACACAATATAGAATGATTTGTTATACTTAAATATCACAGATATGAATGTAAAACTAGCATATAAAACTAAAACATTTTAACTATCAATACAACATAAAACACGTGCTATAGATACGCGCGTATCGGTAAATTACATACAAGAGTCATCAGATGATGGCATATCCCCCCGGCCCCCACATATTTGAAAGGATAAATCATCTGACAGTTACTTGACAGTCTGTCTCAAATGTCTGCCAAGTTTTGCTGAAAGATACTAAATTGCTTTCGTGTTGACCTCCGGAAACGAAGCCCATCCCTCCATTTTGAGATTAAGTCAGAATCGTTTCCATGGAAAACAAGAAAAATGATGAATGATCAAAATCTGCAAATAGCAAAAAGCACCACTTGAGGGTCTGCCCCACATGTCTGCCAAGTTTAGCAGAAAGATATTAAGACGTTTTTGAGTTCTGCTCCGGAAACGAAGCCTGCCCCTTCAATTTGAGACAAAGCGTGAGTCGTTTCCATGGAAAATGGGAAAATGATACATCATCAAAACCTGTAAATAGCAAAAGGCACCATTTTGGGTTCTGCCACACATATCTGCCACACATATCAAGTTTTCATGACAGATATTAGGAGGTTTTTAAGTTGGACTCCGGAAACGAAACACACCTCTCACTTTTGAGAAACGTTTCCATGGAAACCGATAAAATAATAAATCACAAAAACTAGTAAATAGAAAAAGACACCAATTTAGGCTCTGATTGATATATTTACCAAGTTTTGCAGAAAAATATTCAGTAGCTTTTGAGTTAAGCTCCGGAAACGAAGCCCGCCCCACCATTTGACTAAGACCGAAACTTTCCATGGAAAAAACAGAAAAAAACTAAAAATGTCCAAAATCTGTAAGCAGCATAAGGCACAACCATAGGTTCAGAGTATTATATCTATCACTTTTGGTCTAAAATAGTGAACGGTTTTTGAGTTATGCTCCGAAACAATATGATTACGAACGGACGGACTGACAGGCGAGGCGTCGACTATATCCCCCCGCATTACATGCCGGGGAAATAACAAATTGTACCACAAACAATCCCTTCACCCCACTAATTTTAGTTATGTATGCTAACCTCCACGATTGTATCGATTCAGATATTTCACTATAAATGCATCCTTTTCCTCCGAGTCTAGGACAATGAGTTCCGCCCCGTCATCATGGCAGCGTTGTCTCGCCTTTTCCCATTTAACAAGATCCGTGAAGTATTTGAAGCAGAGAGGAATCCCAGCAATTGTGCTGTGAAGCAAATATCCTTCGTCTGTTGGGCAGGTCACTATGGAGTAGAAACAATATGGTGATGTTGATGTGTTTGATTATCCTTATCAATTCTCCGAGAGATCCATTTATGTTAAACAAACGAAGTTTTTTCGAAAAAACCCCAGCAAAACATAAATTAAAGGGACCACAACGTTACATCTAACTACCGCAGTGAGGGTGATTACACCACGAGGATATGGTTATCTTATATACGTGTATTGTGTTAAGCATGGTGAAGATTATTGAAATGAGTGCAATTGTATTTTTCAAATAGAAATAATTACTCTCGAGCAGTTAGTCAAGTTAGCGTTAATAAAACACTCCCAAAGAATAACTTTCCCTGGTGTTGTTACAAGTAATGCTTTTCATGCAAATGTTATGTCAGTGACACCGATACAGGTCGTATTTTCACAACATTGAGAACTAGAATATACCACGGGAATATTGTAACTGCGCATTATGTAATATTATGCGATTTTCAATGCAGAAAGACAATATCTTAACTTTCTTATGTTTTCCTTAATTATTTACAGGATAACAATATCGAAATCTTGAAAAGATGGTGTGTCAAACGTCGTCTGTGTGTATAATTGGCAATGATGCAGGCTTGACAGGGACGACTCAACGGAGTCGCTAATGCTAGGGTTACACTGTGCTGCACGACACGTTCGGAATTATCAGCGTCTTCACATGGGGTTTGAAAATCAGTTGAAGGTGCAAAGTTAACGCGACTTACAGCACTGATATCAAATGAATAAATCCCATAAGTCTTGAACGACGACTGTAGATTTGAATTACATGGCAGTTCACAAACAGAATGTTTTTGCAACAACAACGTTGGAATGTTCCTCGTGAATTTATGTCGGAGATTGTTATAATTCTTTGAAAACGGTCCAAAACAGTCAACCTCCTCAGGCTGTAGAACATGTGACTGACGTGTGCGCCGGTAAAACAAACATTATAAGGTAATATTCACGAGTCTAGGTCATCATTGATACTGACCCATGAGATCTACGTCAATTATAGAGAATGAGCAAGGGACGATCAGCTGACGCTGTGACGGAATTCTTCAGGAAATTGTGTTTAAGATTATGGCGGAATATTTCGGACTTCGACCATGCAGAATCAGAATCAGTTCCAGTTGGTGTTGGTGTCAGTGCTGTCATGTTTTGTTCACACACTCTGTTCCATTTGAATACAAAACACGGCGGTATTACAGCGCCTGTAGCACTACGCCACCTTACAGTGAGTGAGTGAGCTAGTATTTAACGTCACATTGGCAATGTTTCAGCCATATCGTGACACGCCACCTTATAACTGTAGTAGTGCTAGATCTTAGAAAGGCATATGCGGTGGCTTGACCTGACGATACAACGACCGGTGTGATGTTCAACAATTTCCTTCTCATCAGCGTTGTATAGCCGATGTGTGTTTTCCTTCAAGTTTTACTTGTCAAGAATCTAAGTTCTTTGAAGTCGTGTCGGACCGTTTCCTCAGACGTAGCCTTCGCACGCTGTAGATCAAGTGATCTCGCTTTTCGGCCTTTGAGATCAGGCCAACGAGGCAAGACGTAATTCATTGCATAAACAATTGTTTGTCTCTGGTGAATTGCTAAGTCAGTTGTAGGGCCGTCAACTTCTGAACGTGTATATCCAAAGCCAAAATCGTTTTCTTCCGTATCTGAACCAATGCTTGTTTCATTTCAGCTAACGTCAGCCGTGTCAGGCAGTTTAGTTTGCAATTGATGTGGGTTTTTTTTCAATATCAGGGTCTGATCTTTTAGTGTCACAAAGCAAGCAAGCGTTTGTGCCACGCGCGATACGTGATATCAAAATCCATGCAAAGTCTTTCGCTCTATGTTTATTGAAGATTATTTTAAAGATGGACAGAGGTCAAGATCTACTTCATTGCACATTGCTGTCTATTGCCAAATCATATCCTTCTTGAATAGATTTGACATTCTTCTTTTCATAATTCGTGATCGAGTAATCTGCCTTAAGGTTTCCATCAGCACAGTTGAGACAAGTTTATTGTTTCTGTTCAAGATTCATATTCATGAAATTAAAAAACTGAAAATATACTTACCACTTCTTACATAGCTAACGACACTTCTGTGAGTGACTCCAGGAGCCCTGAACACACGAGATCTTGAACACATCTTGGACAAGAAGGAGTATTGGAAGCTGTTACAATGGTCATCTTGACCACACATCACGCCACATTGAATAACCCCATTGACACTGAAGGCACGCCAAAGTCCAGATTCCAGGGGACGTTTGGAAATGACCACACTGGGAACCTTTCTCCATGATTGCTGGGTAATTGACCCCGCCCACACTGACGGCATGAGGAGGAAGAGCTGGATAAAATGGACAGCCTTACTTGTCATGTCTGAACCAAGTATAGATACATGGAATCTGAAATATAGATGTTTTTGTCTTAAACTGTGTTTTCATTTTGGGTTTCTGGGGTTTGACAGAAACCTGAACACAAACCTTGGATAGGTTTGCAATCTCATGATAATCAGGCCGTTTACTCTCTTTATGAAGATCCCTACACGGATCCGTATGTGCTTGCATCTGGTGAATCCTGATCAAACGTTTAGAGAAACCATTCAATGAAAGTAGATGCTAGTGAGGACAGCAAGTATCAGCTTCCTTCAGTCATTTGACTTTATTCTTCAAACTCTTGATTCTGAAAATGTTATGATCTAAATGAAAAACCGCTTAAAACACACAGCACATGAAGCCTATCTGTACACCCTTATAATGTTTAATCAGTATTCCACTGCGTATTATATTCTATAATATTGTAAAGCTAGTCACCATCGAATTCAGATCCACTAAGGAGAGTGACCAGAAAAAGCACCTCAGGTATCTCCCTCAACCAACTTCAAACCACTGTGAACATACGGATCACTACATCCACTACAAGCCTAACTCTTCTCGCGAAATTTAGACTTGTCATCTCTACATTAACCATGTGTGTCATGAATATTTGCTCGACAAAACTACAAGATCTGAAGAAAGCCTCTGTAGACGATAGCCACTATGAATCACAAATAGTCAGCAGAACTAATGTGGCAACACTTGTTACCTCACTCCAAAAGACGTTAACCAGATTTACCGCACGTCAAGATATCCACTCCATACCGCGGTAAATCATCATATCGAATGAGCTGACGTCTAAAACAACAAGCGAGCGAAGACACAAATCTTCACCTCATCCTTTCAACTGACACCACACATACAATGTTGATGAAATAAATCATATCTTGTATGGATCACTTACAACACACGTAATATTGTTGGCTATGCTTGTCTTTGATGACCAAGAAATCCCACTGGGATCCGCATCCCCAAAAGTCTGTTTCAACAGATTTCGCACGGTTAAACTGCTCCCAAAATTGAAGAAGAGAACCGTCTGTATTCTTCACCAAAGATGCTTTACACTCACGATGGCTAGTGAAGGATTACATATGAAACATGTAACTAAATATCACCAAAGCAGTCAGTCACGGTTACTCATCAACTTACCATGACCCCTGGGAATCAATCATAGAGTTGTATTCCTCCCCTTCCATATCTAATGGTGTAGAAGATACGTGGCTCTGTAAAAGATATGTCCGCTGTATCATGTGAGTATTTTATGTTGCGTATTATCTCTCGCTACATCACGAGTGTGTATGAAAAGTGTGTTTCTGAATAATATATCAAATTGATATCATTATAGAACCATGAGCACTGACGTATTTGAGAACCCTTGTTGGAAAGTGCAACTGTGTATATCTGGAACCACTTTATTCAAAATTCATGATAATGGTTTCATGGATAGTAATCGACAATGATAAGAAGTAATTACGAAGAAAAAGAACGATAGGAGGGCACAACAAACTGAGTCGGTGAATGATAGCGGACGTGTTGACTTAAGAGATATGACCAACTACATTTTGGAAAAGTAATAACAGAAGACACATGAAGATACGATGCAAATGTGAAATACTACCAGGGACTGTAGTATAACATTCTACTTTTTGTCAAAACTCGAAGATATAATCAAAGTATTTTATTGATCCCTCAGTTTACAACAGGTGAAACATTAGTCATGAAAACTTGATTAAAATACCCATTACAAAGGAAGATTTGGACTGGAAATAATACTGAATCACTGTCCACCAACTGGCGTATTAAAACTGTTTACAGAAGAATAGATAGACTTAAGTAAAAAGGAATGTGTTTAGAGCTTTAGAGTCAAGGGGCGAGTTTGATTTAGATATGTAGAGAGTCCCATAAAAGAGGGGCGACATGCTGAAAACCAAACCCCTCTTTCCAACAGAGGAAAGCCACACGTGAAGTACTTTCAGGAGCTATTGATCCTGGGAACAATAAGTCCTGACAGGTACATTCTGGATAAGAAAAGATGGCCGATATGGAGGAACAAGGCTATTGAGACACTGCTATTTTCAAAGCTTTCAAAAGTGTATGGTAATCTGAGCTTTGCTGTACGGACAAGGCTGAATAAGCATACTGAGCTTTACCCTTCAAAGCAGTTTGCAATATCATAGTCCATGACTCCCTAGGCCACTTGAGATTTTCAGCAAGCTTTTCAAAATGTAGAAAATATTTGTCTAGTTCTTTCTCATTAAAAGGGGGTACCAGTCTAGCATGCCTTGCAATATCAAAAGAAGAAGAATATCAGGGATGCGATGACTTCTCTAACTTTTCAGAACAGTTTCTAATCATTTTAATTCTATTTCCTTACTATCTCTGTCTCTTTCCATCTCCATCTCAAACGTTTTCATTTCCATTTCTTTTTCTTTTTTCTATTTCCATCTTTTTCAGTTCTAATTTCCAAGTGGTCTGAACATTCTTCCTCAACCATTTCTAAAACTTCAAGTTCTAAAACTCCCTCACCAATAAAGTGATTCAAAACAACCTCCAACCTTTCCTCAAAGCACGTTTGGCATCAAGTTTGAAATGTGAGGAAATATGTAATAAATCTGACTTGCACAAGTCAGGGTCAGGTGACTGTCTCAGGGTAAGGAGACTTAAGAAACCTTCCAAGTTTAAACACCATTTTGCTGGTCCTATTAACTTGTTGCAAAACAACACACATTTGGAATAAATTTCACAAATGATCTCAAATGTCAAATGAATTCTATCCCGGACGAGGCCCCAATTTAGTTACGGTCAAAAATTTGCCGTGACAAAAGGTGTAAGATATTTTCAATGATACTTTATATTGAGCAAACCAAAGGCAAAAATATACAGATTCACGGGAGAGGTTTCAGGTACAATACAACGGAGTCCAGTTTAAGTAAACTTATCCTCAGTACTTTTCGTTACACTCCACCACTGAGTCTAACAAAACCGTATGGGAGGTCGCGTCAGATAACCTTTGAGATTGACCAATCAGAGCACAGCTTACCAAATCGCGAAAGTGCACATTCGCACATCCCTTATCGAAAAGGTTCGTACCCGAACGATTCCGA
Organism: Haliotis asinina; assembly: GCF_037392515.1. Taxonomy (NCBI): domain Eukaryota; kingdom Metazoa; phylum Mollusca; class Gastropoda; order Lepetellida; family Haliotidae; genus Haliotis; species Haliotis asinina. The sequence continues at coordinate 5,154,031 of NC_090280.1, forward strand.
ATGCTATTTAGCGTACGATGGCTTCCGGGTGATGCACACGGCGTACGTACTGCCATGACAACGGTGAGTAAACAGTCGCTGAAAATAAATAGTGTTTTGACAATATTCAAGGATGTTAATTTGCGGAAATATTAGTAAATGGTAACCATGTCAACAGAAACCCCAAGCATATATACTGTAGGTCAAATAACTGTGTTATATGCTGATTTTTGTTTGTGTAGAGATCTGTGTCAGTGACATGAATATTTTAAAAGTCCCTCCGATCCCTAAATATTAGCGGTTGTCTGATTGGTTAAATATACTTAACCGTCTCGCATTTGATTGGACGGTCATTGATCGCTCAAAGGTTACCTGACGCGACCTTCTACTAGGTTTTGTTAGACTCAGTGGTGGAGTGTAACGAAATACACTGAGACGAAGTTTACTTAGACTGAACTGAGGCAATTCTAAAGTAATGGGTCACAAATATAATGTCAACTCACCGAAGTCTCAATGTGTGAGTGAGAAACAGTTATACAGAATAAAACACAGATGTGGCACATGTGTATATACTCCAGTAATCTGTGTCCGTGTCGACAACACGGCAACTAGCCTTTATATATACAGTCATTGATTCAAGAATTTTCGAGCACTTACGACCATCACCACTAGCGTAAAATTCTCTAGAACAGTGTTACTCTCCCGGAAGAAAACAATTAATCAAGGGAGGCAACTCTAGAGCACTTCCTTAAAGCCTCCTGCCAAAGTACGAAAAGTAGTGAAAATCTATGATACGAAATGTGACTCAAAATATTTATCACTTAAAACACTACAGGTTGTGACCCAATAATATTTATTACTTAATTAATAATACAATTACAGAAAATACGCTCTCGTAACAACACTTAAAGGCTGTGCACAGAACTTTCACGTCTGTTCGGTACTGAACATGGAGCCATTGCAAAGATTTTATCAGAGGAGTTATATGACCATATTTCGAACTTACTGATGTGATTCTAGCGGTTCACTTTCTGGAGTTTGTTTCTGAGTTTGTGTTCTTTGGATAGTTGACTGAGAAGGCTTTAGTAGTCTAAGCAGGGAAGCACAATGCTTCTGACCAGGATATTTGTACTCTCTTTAATGATTTATTTTGAATAGCACCACGAGAGTGAAAGTATTGTTATATTGCAAATATTTCACGCTTAATAACTATAATATTCAAAATGTATAAGAATTCACGAATGGACCTATGTAGTATTCTGAAATAGCATCTGAGGTCACGTGATGTAATTTGTGAACTTGCGTACTACGTCAGAACAATAAAGTGGGTGATTGGAACTACTCGCATGTCGTGTGTCCCTGTGCTGGCATGGATCCCACGAAGATACTACAATGGCGACGAGGATGGATGCGTCGTAACGCCTCAAGGGAAGGTGATATACACGCGACATGGACTATGTTAGTGATACGAACTCTCACTAATTGGTGGAACTTTCGAACAGAACTTTGTGTGAGAACCTTTGCACTCATGAAGACGCCATTTATTCTCGTGCATCACATGTATCTCGCCTGTCAGTGTCACGATTCACAGTATGTCGCAAGTTTGGTCTACAGCTGTCTACACCATTTCAACAGCATGTTTTCAATGTGAATATTTATCATATTTGTCATCATGAACTGGGTATTGCTAATATTCACCATATTTAGTCGAACTTGCCTTGACATTCATAAACTTTGACTTTTCCAAACTGTTTAAACAGTGTGTATCGAATATGGCTGAACCTTACCTTGTCGCAGCACCTGTGAACTTTAACGTACATTTACGTCCCCCGCCAGCTCTAAATATGAATTCTACTGATATGAGTAATCAATTTACTGTTTGGATGGAATCTTTCTCTATTTATGGGGTTGCCAGTAGTATAGAAACACAAGAGGATAAGGTTCGAAGGGCAACATTGTTGCACTGTTTAGATGTCAGAGAATTTGCCTTACATTGCCTGGTCAAAAGGACACTTATGATACTGCTAAAACTGTTTTTAGTGCATACTTCAATCCAAAAGAAATGTAGTGGCAGAACGATATAGATTTCGTTCGAGAGCTCAAGGGTCAGATGAGAGTATTGATAATTATGTTACTGACTTGTGAGAACTTGCCAAAACTTAAGAATGAAGATTTTTATGGATATCAACTTCTTTATGAGAGAACACAACGTTTCGGAGTTAATGCTTACTCCTTCATCAGGTGATTGAGAAAGGGATACAGAGGTGTATTTATATGTACAGGTAAAACAATAACAAAGTAACAAGTGGAATGAGTTAACGAAAGCTAGTATAAACTTGTAATTTTGGTGCATCTTTAGATTCAAAAGACCCCCTTTTGGTTTGAATTAAGCTTCTGAGGCATATCAAAAGGCTATGAACTATGTTTTCCATGATATTTCAGGTTTGGAGAAACATATTGATGACTTGATTTGTTATGCAGATTCTCTTGAAGAACTTGAAAATTTGCTCAGAAAAGTTTTTAAAAGATGTAGAGAGTACAATTCTAAGCTCAACCAGGACAAGTGTAAACTTGGTATGACAGAGATAGAGGTTTTAGGACATGTGGTTTCTTCTGAAGGTGTCAGACCTAATCCAAAGAAGGTGTCAGCTGTTGAATTAGTTAAACCTCCAGAAAATGTTTCTGAGTTACGTTCATTTTTAGGAGTGTGCAATTACTTGATGAAGTTTATTCCTAGTTTTGCAGATCTATGTGAACCATTACGTCTTCTCGCGAGAACCGGAGTAAAATGGAGATGGAATGATGTTTGTCAGTCAGCATTTGTATCTTTGAAGAAGGCTATTAGCATAGCCATAGCTTTCTATGATGTTGGTGCTCCAACTATTCTGGTTTGTGATGCTAGTCCAGTTGGTTTGGGTTCAGTTTTACTTCAAGAGCAAGATGATGGTAGTTTTCACCCTATTGCATTTGCTAGTCGTTGTTTGACACATGTGTCCTGGACATTGATTCAGTTACAGTAGATGAAATTAGGAATTGTTCATCCAAAGAATGAGAAATTGTGAAAGTATTAAGTGCTATAAACTCGGATGATTGGAGTGATGTGTCGGTGGAATATCTGAAATTTAAGAACGAACTCACAACATATGACAATTCTTTTGAGAGGAGAGAGAATAGTGATTCCTCGATCACTAAGGTCGAGAGGTTGAGTATAGCTCATGAGACACATCAAGGCATAGTACGTACTAAACAATTCCTTCGTACAAGATTCAGCTTACGTGTTAACGTTGATAGATTACTTTTCTTCGTATCCATTTGCAGTGGTGATTAAAGACATTACATCAAGTGCTGTCATTGAAGTTTTGGAAAGAATATTTTCTGAACATGGTTTCGCAGAGAGCATAGTTTCAGATAATGGTCGCCAATTTGTGAGTGTACAGTTTGTCAGATATTTGAGAATGGCAGGGATTAAGCATATCCGTTTCTCACCATATTTTCCCAAGAGCAATGGAAACATCGAACGCTTTCATAGATTCTTGAAGAATGCATTCCGTTCTGCATCAACTGATGGGAATGACTGGAAGCGACAGTTGCCCAGAATTCTACAAATGTATAGAGCTACTCCACCTCGAGCTACTGGTGAAATTCCAGCCATGTTATTGCTTCATAGGAACAGGGAAACTAAGTATCCAATGCTGTACTCCTCAAAACCTGATCCATTATTATCAAGAAAACTCTGTTATGCAGAGAAGATGAAGACATATGCAGATGTGAAGAACAGTGTGAAACATCATATGTTTAGTGTTGGTGATCTGGTGTACATTGCTAAGTTCGTGCGTGGTAAGTTAACTCCAGCGTACAAACCTGTGTAAAATATGTGATCATCAACAAGAAACAGCATGATATATACCAGGTTGTGAACTGTGATACAGGTGTTATCAGTGTAAGAAATGCTAAATTTCTTAGACGTGCTCCATGTGAGGATCCAGTGAACTTTGATAATGTTGAGATTCCTGATGATATGATTCCGAGAAACTTGGTATTAGACAGAACTGAGTCACAAGTACAAGCAACTTTAGTGCCAACAGAGAACTTTACTGTTCAACAGGATAACTTGTGTACTGATCTAGCTGTAGATATGAGTACTAATCTGAAACTGAAGACGAAAATGAACTGAGTGGATCTGCTACACTGTGAGCAGATACTGCTTGTTTAAGAAAATCTCAAAGGACACATCGTGCTCCTGCATATTTGAAAGACTATGTAAAGAAATGAATATTTGAATGTTTCATGTTATGTCATTGTTAGACTTGTATAATAATGAAAGTGGGATATGTTTGATGGTTTATATATTTGTTGTAACACATTTATTACATGTTTGACTGGTGATAGATTTAAAATATTCTCAAATATTATAAATGAAAATGATGGATGTTTTCAGTACTAACTGTGGGAGGATTGTAGTATTCTGAAATATAGTTAAATGCCTTATAGCATCTGATACTACAACCTGTTTTGCGATTTTTCCTTCTTACCAACAAAGTAAACCACTCAGGTTGTAAAATACATGACATAGACATGCTGTAGACAGTAGATGACTGTTTGCACTGTAGTTACCGTCCACATCACTGAGAAGCTGACCACGTGATGATAATCCCACGAACAAGTCGACGGTCAATCTGAAATGCTTCTGGCTAAATGAAACGGTAACTTTGTGTTTTTATTACAGTCGCACATACATTAGGACATTTATGAGAATATTGTATCAGTCAGGAACAACCGATGAAATAACAAACTGATAATCGTGACAACAATTTGCAGCTGCTACGCGTTCCTCCGGTATATGCAGTTTGATCTTCAAGTCGAATATACCTTGGAACGCTAGCATCGGAATATACCTTGGAACGCTAGCATCGGAATATACCTTGGAACGCCAGCATCGGAATATACCTTGGAACGCTAGCATCGGAATATACCTTGGAACGCCAGCATCGGAATATACCTTGGAACGCTAGCATCGGAATATACCTTGGAACGCTAGCATCGGAATATACCTTGGAACACCAGCATCGGAATATACCTTGGAACGCTAGCATCGGAATATACCTTGGAACGCCAGCATCGGAATATACCTTGGAACGCCAGCATCGGAATATACCTTGGAACGCCAGCATCGGAATATACCTTGGAACGCTAGCATCGGAATATACCTTGGAACGCTAGCATCTGAATATACCTTGGAACGCTAGCATCGGAATATACCTTGGAACGCCAGCATCGGAATATACCTTGGAACGCTAGCATCGGAATATACCTTGGAACGCTAGCATCTGAATATACCTTGGAACGCTAGCATCGGAATATACCTTGGAACGCCAGCATCGGAATATACCTTGGAACGCTAGCATCGGAATATACCTTGGAACGCTAGCAACTCTGATGTTATATATGTATATGAAGACATCAGCTAATGATAAGGTACGGTATTACAAGTAACTGATATGAATATATTGTACTCCTATATATTAGATTATACTTATCAAACATCAACTTATGTTGGACAATATATATTTTGTGTAATACCTTGCATGAAAATATATTAAAGGAGAATATGAGAGAATTTCAATAATTTGCTGTGTGAAAGAAAGTCAACAGAAACATATACCCAAAGTTTCATGTTGTGATGAAATAATCACAGTCAAGCATGTCCTGCTTGACTGTGTTGAATATTCCATCACAATGGATAAGTATTTTAACTCATGAACTTTAAAGGATCTTTTTAACGAAAATATTCCTCACTTAATTATTTCATTTTTAAAAGAATTAAATTTGCTAATGGATGTGTAAATAGGTAAATATTTTATTTCCGGAAGTTTGAAATAGTAACTCAGATTGTTAATGGCTGTGACACCTCGAGGGGGTAAATTTAAACTTTCCACTGAACTTATCAGTAGCATATCTTTTTTAATTTTTGGCTAGATCCAACTAGGGTCCACGCAGGTAGCAAAAGTACTGTAAGTCCCCATGGTCCCTAGTATGATGATCTACCTTCAGTTCATGGCAATCTATAGCCCATTTTTATGTTGTATTGTCCTCTTTAGTTAAACTGATTTAGATTTAATTACTAGTCTTAGATGGATATCTGTGATATATACTAGTTGTTTTAATGTTCTTTGTCAACAGGGTTTTAGTTTCTTCATTCATTCATTCTATAATTACTTCTCATTACTACTTGTTCTCGTCACAATATGGCAGCAACATTGCCCATTGGACGATAAATATTAACTCACTCACTCAAAGTTTCAAGTACAAATTATGAATCTTTACGTCTTAATCGCGAAACCAGTTTCTGTTACCGCAGCTTCGGCCATTATGAATTATTTGAAACACCGTATTTGTATAATGTTCAAAACATGTTGATGTCCTGCTAAGCTTGATATGTATGAAGGTGAATATAATATGCTCAAACCAATTGTAATATTGTATGAATTATATTAACTTTTTGATATATTTACATATTGAATTGAAATTAATTGTGTTATTAAATATAGCACCCAGCATCTGAATAAACCTTGGAACGCTAGCAACTCTGTCATCATTATCGTGAATTCATCTATATTATTCAAAGGCGGAAATTATCGTGAGAGAGCAAGTTCTCAGTAGCATGTCTTGTACAGATGATACACTTGTGCAGACACGGAAAGGTCAGACTATAGCTGTACTTTAAGGTCTTTAACTTGTAGCGATGAGCAGATACAGACAGAAGCAATCTTCACTTTTTATACATTTACCTAGTCGATGTGATGTCTTCCGACCAACAACAGATCAGTTTTGTCGTCACTTAACTTGGTTTACTTTCGGTCATTCATTCATTTCCGTAGTCAAGTTTCCACCTTGTTGTAAGATGTCCGACATTGATTCAGTGTTAACTCTATTCGTCACTTAGGCATCATCTGCATATGAGAAATGAAACGTAGCAAACTGGACAGTTATGATTTTGAGACAGCTTACGTATAAGACTTTGACACTCCACACGAACACTGACTTCTCTGAAGACTGTCCCGTGATAAGATGAAAAACAAGAGAGCGTTGTTCAGCTGAAACCAGCGTGATGCTGTAAGTATCCAGAGGTTTGGAAGTATGGAGACGCTGCACTGAGACCTAAAAAGTCAGCGTTGCCTTGTCACCAGAATCCTCTAGACACCTGATATCATTAACAACTCTCAGGGGTAAGGTCTCTGTTGCGGACGATATGCAGACTCAAAGTCATCAAGGATGCGATGGAGGCTGATATAATTCATCTCTTGTCTGGTAACAACTTTCTCCATAACTTTGGAAAGAAAGGTTAAGTTTGTAACGGGCCAATAGTTCCTGAGTATATTGCATCAAGTTTGGAATCTGTAACAGTTGACCAACAACAGCATCATTCAAACATGTTGGGAAAACACCAAATCAAAGACTTTTATTAACAATTGTCTGTTAAAACTGGAAGTAAATGATCAAGACGATCAACCACAAGATTGCCTGTTTTAAGACAGTAGAATTTCATTATTGACAGTTTGTCACTGCTCTATCGTTCGCTGTCAGTATCTATTTATGTTCGGATGTTCAAATTTCCACTATGGGGAGGACAATATATTGAGGAACAGTGTGTTTAGAAAATAGGTCGTATGATATATATGTTATTTATCTTTTGGGCTTTATGTCTACTAGTTCTCCAGTTTTCGGATTTGATGTTATTTTTCTTGCATACTTTCTTTAGCATAAGAGACAAACATGGCTGTAGTTCTCAAAGAAGGATAATAAAATCACAGATTGATCACGCCAGTTGCTTACATTAACGTCAGTGGTCTATACCTTTATACACAAACTCAATTCGTTTAGAGTCAAACATTTAAAGTTTGTCGATAGAATCCAATATTGCTCTTAAAAATTTGATGTTCATTTTCCGAGATAAAACGATTGTCTGTACGTTTGTAAATAGATGTGTATTCTTTTTAACCTCACTCAAGCATTGGAGAATACAAAGAGATGACCGCCAAACGAGGGTCTAATATCAAAGATACCAATAGTAAACATTATCTTGCTGCTCGTTAACATTCCTCTCTTGTTGAACTGACATTTCAAGTTTGACAATCGGACATATTTGTCAACATCTCCCCTGGTTAATACTGTACGTCATAATTTCCTGTTTAAGTGTTGTAGAGGTATTATGTGAAGGCGAATATAAGTGAGCGTTATTTTTATTACATAATCTCATCTCTCTTGCTGAACGGTCACATTTTCTCCACGCATTTTATCCTATTAATTTCTCTTCAGATGTATACTTATATTGATTCCCTTTTCACAGGATGAAAAATGTTATATACATAGGACACAGTTAAGTTACTTCTAACTTTCCCGGCTCTCGTCCGTCTGTCACTCCGCACTGCTAAGGATAACTGGCGTCTGGAACTACAGTGGATATTGTTTTACGCTTTGGATATCTATGATCAAAATCCTGTAGATTCTCCCTGCTCTTATCTTCGGGCGTCTTGGCGCTTTTTCGGATTATGAGCTATTTTATCTTCAAATGGGATTTGATTGGAATATGATATAAATATAGTCATTGATAAGATATTTTTTGCGTGCTTTAATTATACCATGACAAAGGGGTGATTTGTTCAAATTCACCCAGCACAAAATGGGTAGCAGGCAGCTTGGGTTATCAGGGTTATCAGGGCTATCAGGGCTGATAATGATCAGGCTGTGCGCTTTGAGCAGGATATTTACATGGAGCCCGTAAAGAAGGTGTTATATATATCCTGTTTATTATTACCGTAGTTCCTTCTCTAGCAGCAGGAGTCCGTATTTCAATTTCTGTATGGTTTCCACAGTTTTATTATCCGTGCATTTCTGCTTGTCGTACGAGGCGAGTAACGGAATCGGGTGGTCAGGATCGCTGACTTGGTTGACACATGTCTAGGTTTACCAATTGTGAAGATCGATGCTCATGCTGTTGATCACTGGATTGTCTGATCCAGACTCGATTAATTACAGACAGCCGCCATATAGCTGGAATATTGCTGAGTGCGGCGGAAAAGTAAACTCACTCACTCACTCATTTAGGGGTATATTTCAGTCAGATCATACGTTGTCATGAACGCAACACACCAGTTTTATACATGTGGAAATATGCATTAATTAATCTAAATCTCACAATCAAGGCACTCTCCGAACGATTAAAGACCTTAAGATTATAGTAGCCCTATATTCCTGGAGATTCGATACAGTTTTACACTTGACGACACTCGGTGGCGGGTGGCGGGTGGGGGTCGGGGTAGGGGTGGTATCCTACTTACTTTGCACATTGTATTTACTTTGTGCCTCTTGTATGTACAAGCTTCACCAGTTCTTGTACAATCTAACCGCCAAAATTTGTATGATCAACAAGCTACGTCAAGCATCTTCATGGACGATGTAAAATGGCATCATCCTCTAAATAGGAACACAAAGTCATCAATATCCGCCCCCAACCCCCCCCCCCCCCCCCCCCAGTAGTAAAACAATTTCCAATTCATTTCAATGTATTTCAGCTGTTTATTGTTTCCAAGCCAAATGACCCATAAGACACTGAATAATCTGTACGTGAATATCTCCATATGCGTATCAAAGGAGTTCACCCCGGATACGAAATACAATGCAATGTGTAGATATATTTTGGTAACATGAATTTATGATCAATTGGAATTCATTAAAAATATTAACCCATTGATATTTCTACTGTACTTGAAAATAAGAGGTACATCATCAAGAAGTTTTATACAGAGTTTGAGAGAGAGAGAGAGAGAGAGAGAGAGAGAGAGAGGGGGGGGGGGTAAGGGCGGGTGCTCAGTGGCTAAGTTTATTGTAACATATCCCTTTGCACAGGTAATCTGGTTGGTGGATGAATGTTTGGATTTGAACTAGAGATTGTGCAAAAATGGTCGAAGATATACATTGTGACAAAAGAGCACTTGCTCTTTGAATAACAAAAAGTGTGATATGTTCGAGGGACATACGGTAGCCTAATGGTTAAAGCGTCTACTGAAGACCCGGGTTCGATTCCCCAAAGGGGCATTATGTGTGGAGCCCATACATGGTGTCCAATGCCGTGATATTGCTTGAAGTTCGCTTATGATGGGGTAAAACCTTACTCACATACGTATTAGGGAGAAGGCAAGAGCAGCGTGCAAGTCACTGCAGAAGGCTGGATTGACTGTAGTTTGCAATGAAGTGGACATTTGTGACGTCATACTCTCCAACAATATTAATGCTAATGTGACAACTTCGTGTCGGTGAACACTTTACCCGCAAAGTTACCTCTCTACTTTAGAAAAAGTTGATACTGATTGTACTACGAATACGGTGCGGATGTTGAAGTCATCAGAATGTATGTAGTTATCACATCGGGTGTTGCAGCAGTACCGTCGTGTTCGGCTGTCCCTACGGGGTTCTGCCAATCGGGGTTGCTATCCCATCAGAAATGTAGAACCGCGGTGTAGCACGGACATCGGGATTAGTAGATTATCCCTCTGTATCTATCTTCAGACTGTTATCGGGGCTCGATGCATCATCTGAAAAGAACTATATTGTGTATATTTTATGTAGCTGTATTGTCATGACCGCAATAACAACACAGTAAAATGATGAGATACATTGTGTCATAAACGATCATATATATTGTGTATATTTTATGTAGCTGTATTGTCATGACTGCAATAACAACACAGTAAAATGATGAGATACATTGTGTCATAAACGATCATATATATTGTGTATATTTTATGTAGCTGTATTGTCATGACCGCAATAACAACACAGTAAAATGATGAGATACATTGTGTCATAAAAGATCATATATATTGTGTATATTTTATGTAGCTGTATTGTCATGACCGCAATAACAACACAGTAAAATGATGAGATACATTGTGTCATAAACGATCATATATATTGTGTATATTTTATGTAGCTGTATTGTCATGACCGCAACAACAACACAGTAAAATGATGAGATACATTGTGTCAAAAACGATCATATATATTGTGTATATTTTATGTAGCTGTATTGTCATGACCGCAATAACAACACAGTAAAATGATGAGATACATTGTGTCATAAACGATCATATATATTGTGTATATTTTGTGTAGCTGTATTGTCATGACCGCAATAACAACACAGTAAAATGATGAGATACATTGTGTCATAAACGAAAAGCTTCCTTGAAATGATGTATTAGCATTTTTCATGAACCGTGAAGGTCCTGTTTTTCTGTGAAAACTTCATTAAACATAAATCATCACTGACACCCACTTCCTCCAAATCCAATAGCAATTTGCTCATGGATAATTACAGACGGACGTACCTGTCAAACCGTTGTCATATTGACTGACGTGTAGCCACTGGAACCATATTTATTCACGGCATTTATCCTAATTTCGTAGACTGTTGCAGGTTTGAGACCACCCAGTGTCAGTTCAAGGGCGTGGTGGTCTCGAGGCATGGTCGGGTGGGTGGTCCATTGTCCGCCACGTTGTCTGTATTCTATGTTGAAACGTTGCTTGGTGTCTCCGTTGTATCCTTTATTCCATGTGATTGTAATGGAATTGGTGTCGACAAATGCAGCTTGAAGATTCGTCGGTGTATCTGGCTTTCCTGCACAAAAAGACAAATGTAGATGGAACGGCTCTCACAGGATGCGCTGAAGCCAAGGGACATAAACTGTAACTTGCACCATCAGTCTAACGTGACTAAATCACGGAGTCGTTTCATACATATTCCAAACAAATGCACACATTAAGACACACACGTACGCAGTCAAATTTACACAAACATATATTTCCCTTAACTCGTTCAGCAATAGCACGTCAAGGTACACCAGAAATAGGCTTCCAATACGGACGACCAAACGCTAACTACTGAATTACCCACCGCACCGAATTTGTAACATCACGGGAGGCATTTGTTCATTTAGATTGGAACCTCCTGAGATGGTGCGTTTTGTTCCAAAACATTCAAGTAAATTTAGTCTCTCCACTGTTTCTAATCGTAGAATATGTGTGATTTTAATATATTGCTAGATTTGTCTCAACGGCTAACGGCTGAAGGGATGATGTAAATCCAGCTAGGGCCCATGCAGGAAACAAATGTACAATCTATAGCCTATTTTAACATTGCAATTGTCATCTATAGCTAAACTGTTTTAGATTTAATTACTAGTTTTAAATTTCATATCTGAAATAATCTAGTTATATTATTGTCCTTCGTCGACTTTTTTTCATTATTTGCCATTATCTGCGATGTATGCCAGGTAATTGTTCTCATCACGATGTGAATGAAATATTGCCGATGTGACTCACTCACTCACTCACTCAAGCCCACCCACTCACTCACTAACTCATTTAGTTTGAGACAGTGTGGCCAAATTCACTCACTCACTCACTCACTCACTCACTCATATAGATTGAGACAGTGTGTCCAAATATCCAAACTGGATCATAATGAAACGCGATCATGGCACTATAATTGAATCAGGCGTCGCCACGGACTCAGACATTGCTTCATTGATGATCTACTGGGAGTGGTCGTAACTGTGAAGCTATGTTCTACAGCATCTCGCTGACCCACCTTCACTCTATGATCCAACATCTAACTGAAAACTTGTTCGCAGCAGCGTTATTCACTAACCAACCAACCCATCCACTCGCTCACTCACTCATTAACTCACTCACTAACTCATGCCCTTTTGCCATTTACCGTAGATATTAAGGTCAATGTCTTTTATCATGATGTTGCCCCCGACTGTACACCTGCAGGTGTATGTCCCATTTTCACCACTGGTCAGCTGGTCAAGCTGAAGACGCGTTGCATCCGGTAATACCACTGTGTACACCCTGCACACAGACAAAATGGGCACGTAAACTACAAAAACATGTAATTACATGTGTTCGTATCATGTATGACTGACCACAGGCAAAATGTTGCACAAATGGGGTTACGATCAGAAAGAAACTGACCAGTCGTCATGGATACGAGAGAAGCGAACAAAGGTTGGCAACGTACTTCCCTCACTTCGTTCGAAAATTATTTTTCATGTCAAAATAAAATATCGCCACCATCAACGGTATACATCCATTTCTTCACTGGGTGGTGCTCTCAGATTTCAAACCCCATGATTAGTAATTACTCACGTGAAATATATTTTGTTCAACAATGCAAGTGCAACTCGTGGTACATCAGACCGTTCTTCGCCTTCAATTGCCCTTGCCAGCTTCCGGTTCAACGGAGTGAAGGAACAGGGTACACTTGCACAAAGCGATCTTAGCGCTATAATGACTGTAACTCCCATTCCCCAACATAGGCTTAAGATAGTCGTAGTGCTAATATCGCTTTGTGCAAGTAGGATGAAGGGGCTATTATCCTTGTTGAATTACGAGAGATGCCGAGTAATACGGATATACCTGTTGCGTGTGGGACCATCTTTCATGTAAAGTCCAATGATATTGTCATGTTTGTCCAGCCACTCGAACTTGGCATCTCTCAGCTGTTTGCCTGAAAGTCCCTTCACTTTGCAATACATGGATCCTGAAGTGCCCTTCTTCCGCCTTATGCTGCTTTCTGCTGGACTTATAACGATTTGAGGAGCGGCTGAAATAAACCAACACACTTGTCAGACAAAAGTTGATGAAATTGGATTTATGAATATATTAGTTGGATGACAGCCTTGAGAAACTTGAAACGTATTTCAGTCTTGTCACAGCGCTATGGAATATGACAGTTACAAAGCTTCAGCAAACGAGTTAGCAAAAGAGCTGAAATCACTGTGCACGGTATTGGCAATCCGAGAAAAATATTCCATTTTAAGATGTGAACGAAGTCTTCAAAGTTTCGGGGATGGAGGTTTGCCTGAGTTCTGTGGCGACGACGATAATGTGGTCACTGCTGTTATGACACGTGTTAAGTGGCAGTGTTACCTGTGTTATAACAATGTTCCAAATGTTATTCATTAAATATGGGATAATGAGAAGTAGTGTGTTACACTTAGTTTCGTGCAATATCCAGACAGAATTCTGTGAGGTACAACAACGCTGTGGACTTTTCCACTATATTGTGACCCAGGGAGACTAAGAATTTTCTTGAGTCCCGTTCTTAGATATGTAATTAGATCGATATTCCAGCAATATAACGACTGAGGACACTAGAAATAGACGTCACACATTGAGCCTATGTGGGCAGATCGTGCGGGACGAACGAACACTTTATCCCACTGCCATTATTCCAGTATATAAGGTATACTGACGTTTAGCTCAAATCTCTCATTACGTCTCAAGTCACCAGAAGGCCATCAATGGCGTAGGGATCATTCCTACCGTGGATGCTTAGTCTAAGTTACTCCACCATTGTTGCAGCGGGGTGAATGTTACTATCTGTGCCCCCCACCCACCCCTTGCCATAATCAGTGCGTGTATTACAGGCTTTATTGTCATAATCACTGCTTGTATTACAGTCTTTATTGCCACAATCACTGCTTGTAGTACAATGTCGTTATTGTCATAATCGTTGTTTATATTACAGGCGTTATTGCCATAATCACTGCTTGTATTACATTGCCGCTATTGCCACAACCACTGCAAATATTACACTGTTATTATTTTCATAATCACTGCTTGTATTACAATGTCTCTATTGCCACAATCCCTGCTTGTGGTACAATGTCGTTATTGACATAATCACTGCTTGTATTACATTGTCGCTATTGCCACAACCACTGCAAATATTACACTGTTATTATTTTCATAATCACTGCTTGTATTACAATGTCTCTATTGCCACAATCCCTGCTTGTGGTACAATGTCGTTATTGTCATAATCGTTGTTTATATTACAGGCTTTATTGTCATAATCACTGCTTGTATTACAATGCCTCTATTGCCACAACCACTGCAAATATTACACTGTTATTATTTTCATAATCACTGTTCGTATTTTAATGTCTCTATTGCCACAACCCCGGTTTGTAGTACACAGTCGTTATTGCTTTAATCACTGCGTGTATTGCACTGTCCTTGTAAATATTTATTGTCAATCTGTTTCACACTGCCACTGTTATATATGTGATGTGATTTGTATTATGTTCTGAACGTAGTTAAGATGGATTATTATTGACATCGCTTTGGTTTCTTTTCTGTTGATTTACGGACCGATTCCGGATTAGTGGAGTCGTTGGGCATTTTTATGAATGGGTACTTCGTGTAAGTAACACAGTAAAGCTGTATGGTAACAATTATTGTGAGTGCATTTTCATACTCTTTATATGACATGATGTACCTTCGAAATACCCTGTGCTCTTGGTTCGCCGTATCACCAAAGACCTGAATGACTTTGAGTGCCCTTCCAAATGAAGATCATCATGATAGAACTTAACAACCCACTAGCTAATGTGCACGGTGCTCGTCATTGTCAGACGTTGACCGCTGTTTGTTAAATATACCAAAGCAAGAGCACGCGGATGGATTAAAAATTTAGTTTTTGTTCCTCGAATATTTACCCTGAAATTGGAGTTGAATTCCTTTATAGACTGTATTTCCGTCAATTTTGACCCGGCAATAATACTTTCCTTTGTCTCTTTTTAACAACTCGTCAAAGAACAGCGTGCTGCCCATGGAGGTCTGGTGTGCAAAGTATCTGTAACAACCATCTGGTAACTGAAGTCTTTTAAAAGGCAATACAGGCAGAGGCATCAGTAAGATGTTAACCATACCCTCTTGATATAACTACTTTTGCAAGGTACAAGGCTATCTGACATTAAATGAAGACGAGAAGAGAAATACTGACACCACATGCACGTCAGTCTGGTGACTAATCATATTGTAATGACGTTGAAATGATATCATAAATATAAACAGGATGCACTCATTTGTTCGGGTGCATGATGGGAAACAGTTCTACCTGTTTGATCGAGGACAACACTTCTCATAGCCAGATATGGTGTAACCGTTTGCGTACAACCAGTCCACAGTTACATTTCGGCCTCCTTGTGTTTCGGTCACTTGGCATTTGATAGCTGTGCCTGTCTGCATTTCCACCCTTACAACGTCTTCTTGTGGAAATGTTACAACCCCTGGAACAATAGAATTAGTAGATGAATTGGTAGAGGAGATCATACACAGAGAAGGAAATCTATGCATTTTAAAACGAGTAAACATGTGATCCTATGTAGTGTACATAGCAGTGGTGCATGGATGAACTTAGCCGTGGCATATTAATGCACATAGCAGTAGTATATGGATGTACACAGCAGTGGTATATTAATGTACATAGCAGTAGTATATGGATGTACGTAGCAGTGGTATATTAATATACATAGCAGTAGTATATGGATGTACACAGCAGTGGTATATTAATGTACATAGCAGTAGTATATGGATGTACGTAGCAGTGGTATATTAATATACATAGCAGTAGCATATGGATGTACGTAGCAGTGGTATATTAATGTACATAGCAGTGGTATATGGATGTACAAAGCAGTGGTATATGGATGTACGTAGCAGTGGTATATGGATGTACGTAGCAGTGGTATATTGATGTACATAGCAGTGGTATATGGATGTACATAGCAGTGGTAAATGGATGTACGTAGCAATAGTATATTACTATACATAGCAGTAGTATATGGATGTACGTAGCAGTGGTATATTGATGTACATAGCAGTAGTACATGGATGTACGTAGCAGTGCTATTTTAATGTACAAAGCAGTAGCATATGGATGTACGTAGCAATAGTATATTACTATACATAGCAGTAGCATATGGATGTACATAGCAGTGGTAAATGGATGTACGTAGCAATAGTAAAGAGATGTACTTAGCAGTGGTATTTGGATCTACGTAGCAATGGCATATGGATGTACTCAGCAATGATACGTTAATGTACATAGCAGTAGTATATGGATGTACGTAGCAGTGGTATATTAATGTACAAAGCAGTAGCATATGGATGTACGTAGCAGTGGTATATGGATCTACGTAGCAGTAGTATATGGATGTACGTCGCAGTGGTATATTAATGTACATAGCAGTAGCATATGGATGTACGTAGCAATAGTATATTACTATACATAGCAGTAGTATATGGATGTACACAGCAGTGGTATATTGATATACATAGCAGTAGTATATGGATGTACGTAGCAGTGGTATATTGATGTACATAGCAGTGGTATATGGATGTACATAGCAGTAGTATATGTATGTACGTAGCATTGGTATATTAATGTATATAGCAGTTTTGTATGGGTGTACATAGCAGTAGCATATGGATGTACGTAGCAGTGGTATATGGATGTACAAAGCAGTGGTATATTGATGTACAAAGTAATGGTATATTAATGCACTTAGCAGTGGTATATGGATGTACATAGCAGTGGTATATGGATGAACGTAGCAGTAGTATATTAATGTACATAGCAGTAGTGTATGGATCTACATGGCAGTGGTATATGGATGTACATAGCAGTAACATATGGATGTACATAGCAGTGGTATATGGATGTAGATAGCAGTGGTGTATGGATGTACATGCAGTGGTATATTAATATATACAGCAGTAATATATGGATGAACGTAGCAGTAGTATATTAATGTACATAGTAGTAGTGTATGGATGTACGTAGCAGTGGTATATGGATGTACAAAGCAGTGGTATATTGATGTACAAAGTAATGGTATATTAATGCACTTAGCAGTGGTATATGGATGTACATAGCAGTGGTATATGGATGAACGTAGCAGTAGTATATTAATGTACATAGCAGTAGTGTATGGATCTACATGGCAGTGGTATATGGATGTACATAGCAGTAACATATGGATGTACATAGCAGTGGTATATGGATGTAGATAGCAGTGGTGTATGGATGTACATGCAGTGGTATATTAATATATACAGCAGTAATATATGGATGAACGTAGCAGTAGTATATTAATGTACATAGTAGTAGTGTATGGATGTACATAGCAGTGGTATATGGATGGACACAGCAGTTCTATATTAATGTACAAAGCAGTAGCACATGGATGTACGTAGCAGTGGTATATGGATGTACGTAGCAGTAGCATATGGATGTACGTAGCCGTGGTATATTTATGTATATAGCTGTGGTATATTTATGTACATAGCAGTGCTATATGGATGTACGTAGCAGTGGTATATTTATGTATATAGCAGTGGTATATGAATGTACGTAGCAGTGGTATATGGATGTACATAGCAGTGGTATATTTATGTGCATGGCAGTGGTATATTGATGTACATAGCAGTGGTATATGAATGTACGTAACAGTGGTATATGAATGTACGTAGCAGTGGTATATGGATGTACGTAGCAGTGGTATATTTATGTACATAGCAGTGGTATATTGATGTACATAGTAGCATTGTATGACTGTACATAGCAGTGGTATAATATTGCACGTGGTAGCCGTCTAATGCTTCAGTGTGACCTACGTCTCACTTGATAGTTATTGACTTACCATAAACATTAAGACGAACCGATTTGTGTTTCGTTACACCTTCATGTGAAACTCTGCATGTGTATTTGCCGTGGTCTTCGGCTTTCACTTGATCAAACTTTAGCCGACATCTCCGATCACGGTGTACTGTGTAGACCCTGAAGCGGCAGGAGGTGCGACTATGTTCATAGGAAACATTTCAAACATATTGTTTGTGATTGGGGTGAGTTTTGACGCCCAGAAATGCCTTCAGGATTCCAAGACAGTGGATGAATCTTGCAAATTTTGGTACCTGGTAAACTAAAGTACTCACTTCAGAATTGTTCAGTCATATTGCAACGTATGTACATGATTTCACGTGCAAATCACGAGTGGTCTCTCCTTTACTGATTACTGGAGAGTCACGTGGCATCACTCTGGATTCAGAGCCAGAACGTGGGCGAGCACTTGTCCTCATTATCTGTGCCAGAGGTACATCATTCACGCCATGTGTTTATCTATAATTTGGTACGCCAGATTGACAACAACCATAAATGGGCCATCTTAGCCTTTACGTGTCATATTCCCATTCGTCCATGCAGGAAGTAAATGAACTGCAAGTCCCCATGGCCTTTCAGTTGTTGGCAATGTAACACTGTTCTAGATTGTATCGTCTTCTAACATTACACTGAGTTAGATATTATGTTTATATTCATAACTGTGAATAATTAATAACTATATTCTAGTAGGTTTTTCTGTCCTTTTTTGACAGGTGTTTATAAAATTTCCCATAGTTATTCTACAATTATTACTTGATTCTATTTTCGACATGGCTGAAATATTGCCGATGTTACTTCAAATTTCAACTGACTCACTCATATTACTACACAGTGACAACTGGATTAAACCACACATCTATGCACCTACGGGTCGAGTGGTTAAAGCATTCGCCGAAGACCCTGGTTCGATTCTCCACACAGGTAGAACGCTCGAGGTCTTATTCTGGTGTCCATACCCCTCCCTCGTGACATTGCTGTAAAATTTCTATAAACGTCGTACCTTCTCTTTCACCCCTAATATAGTGAACTAAACTTAAGCAGTTCATTATTTAGAACGTGGTATTGATGTAGTTCTTTATGTACATACGGGTTATAATATGTATAATGCAGTATATTGTGAATCATTCCACACAAATCAGTACCTGTTGGTTTTCGGATCACTTTCATTGAGCGGTCCAATGGGTCCCATGTTGTTGTCCAGCCATTCCAACTTCGCATGACCGCGGGACAGTCCCACAACTTCACAGTGTAGGGTATAGCTACCCGAGTCTTCGACTCGTGACGTATCTTCAGGTGGGTTGAGGATAATGTCCTGGGTTTCTAGAGAGTGGTTTAAGCATGAATACTCAAACAACTATATTTGAGGGTGACGACCAACAGACCATAGACAGTTTCTACTCACAAAAGAAGCGAGTGAAGAACGCTGGGCACTTCGAACAATATTTAAGGTAGTAATTGAGGAGGGCTGTGAATCAGGGAGGGAGATAGGTTTACCAATATTTGTCAGATTTTATGCAAGTGGCCAACCTTCGAAATAGAGCTGCACTGATTTACTCATGTTCCTGCCGAAGATATCACCTCTGCAGGTGTATGTACCAGCGTCTTTGTCGTTCCAGTTTTCGAAGAACAAATATAAGCTGGAGTCATACCTGCTTGCGAATATGCTACAAAGAAAGATAGGACAAGATAGAATGGGTATCGGGGATTCAAATTAAGTCAGACTGGATTCGGTTCTGTTCCCAGTAGACTGTAAACAACAATATCTATAGAAACAAGTACCAAAGCACAAGAAGAACGCTGTTACACAAAGAACGAGCACTAGGACCGTTAGAACATCCACACAGTATTGGGGCAACATACCCAACTTTAGTTCAACAACAAATAAACAGAACAGTAGAATATCATGACAGAATACATGATCATGTACCTTCGGTCGCTGGAGCGTCCAATAATATCGTCGTTCCTGTCCAACCATTCCAGATGCTCATAGCTGTTTGACAGTCCAGGAACTTTGCAGTAAATAGAAAACACTTTCGGGTTGTTCCCTATTTCATCTACTGGTGGGCCAATAACAATCTCCTGGGCAACTGAAACAGTCACGGTAATGTCAAGCAGTGGAAGTGGTGTGACTGCTATCTGACATCAGGGTGAGGCAGGTACATTGAAGAATATCACATCCCCATACTCATGATCTAGAAACTTATCCATGATCGCAGAGGGTACCTGCTCTCTGATTTCATCCTGGGGCACACTCAGGACATGATCCAGGACCTCCTTGTCTCTAATCTCACATAGGACCCGGGCCTCGTCGTGGACCTTAACCAGCACCTTACCCAGGGCCCATTCAAGGACATCATCCGTGATTTTAACCAGGACTTTAACAGGACTTTGCCTGGGTTCGTCTCCATGACCGTATCCGGATCTTACACAGCATCATGCTCGTGACCTGATGAGAATCTCATCCGGTATTTTATCCATGGCATTATCAGGACTTAACCCAGCATCTTATGCATTACCTTAACAGGGTGTCTCCCATGATCGTATCCATGTAGTCCTAGAACAAATGCTAGAAAGGTCCCTCACTTTTAGGATCTCTAAGCAGCAGCAAACGTGTTATCCAGTAATTACTATGACACCTCATACACCCCAAGAATTCTTGTTAATATGGAACTATCCAGAGGATGTATCAGGTTGATAATACAAACTGGGTTCTAGTGTCCACATGTTCATAGACCAACTGCATGAGTATTGCTCACATGGTCTAATGGACGGTGCCAAGCACTGGTATTCAACATGGTCAAGATATGCAGTATGGGCGATAAAGATGAGTGTATCATATTACCTGATGTTCATGCTGTCTCTACATTTGGCCTTGGAGCACATGATCTTATAAGGACCATATCCATGACCTTATCATCAGCTTTTCCAGGATCGTATCCATGACCTTATCATCAGCTTTTCCAGGATCGTATCCATGACCTTATCATCAGCTTTTCCAGGATCGTATCCATGACCTTATCATCAGCTTTTCCAGGATCGTATCCATGACCTTATCATCAGCTTTTCCAGGATCGTATCCATGACCTTATCATCAGCTTTTCCAGGATCGTATCCATGACCTTATCATCAGCTTTTCCAGGATCGTATCCATGACCTTATCATCAGCTTTTCCAGGATCGTATCCATGACCTTATCATCAGCTTTTCCAGGATCGTATCCATGACCTTATCATCAGCTTTTCCAGGATCGTATCCATGACCTTATCATCAGCTTTTCCAGGATCGTATCCATGACCTTTCAAGGACCTCACACAGGGTTTTACTCTAATAGTCATATGACTTCCATACTGATCATTTAGAAATGGCTGCCAACGTTGTTTGGCAATGTGACAATTACTAGGAGTTAAGTACCCAATAGGAATAACAAACTCTGTGTAAAAGTACTCAGTTCTTAACTAATGGGAGCATACGAAATGCTGGTTAATCCTGAAACATTTGTAAATACTCAGACATGGGAGTAAATACCCAATTGCTTGAAAACTTATCTGGAGCTATACAAGCGACACTAAATTAGTCCATAGTCCAAATTAGACCAGCGTAGGTTACCACATTCACGGACGTTGCTGAGCCACTGCATTTATATGGCATTTCACTTCCCCTCACCTGACCGATTCACGTGGATTGCATGCCAGGTATTTGTCCGAAATTTCAATCCAAACCAGTTAATGATCCAATATTAGATCATAAAACAACTACGGAATCAAAGTCAGTTACCACGACAAATAGTTCAAGTAATTAAAAGCAAGAATGAAAACGCCCTAAAACAGATATTTGCACTGCTTTATGAGGTAGAGCGATACGAGTTCAGGTCCCTGTTAGCAATACTAGCAATATCACGGGGGATATCAGAAATGGGCTTCAGCCATGCTTCATTTAGAAGAGTCCATGCAGCTGGCAGAAGTACTCTTAGTCTCCATGACATTTAGAATGGTGTTCTACTTTCAGTTGTCTGCGATCTGTAGCGATAGTTATCTTTTGTAGTTATGATATGGCTAAAATATTACCGACGTGACTTTAAATTAATTCACTCACTCATGTGAAAGGGCAGATTGTGTCTCCACTGGGATCCTCCCGTAACGTTCAAAAAACGTTCTTCTGACACACGGGACATGATAATCTGAACAAGACAGAACAGATTTCACATCTTCCATTCTCCGTTAGTCGTGTCGACTCATAACGTACACACAATATTTGCATAAAATATTTCATGATGGATCAGCTTGTAATCAATTTATACCCCTAAAAAGCTCCGTTTCTAATAAACTGTACTTACAGGCAGGGAAGGGGCTCAAACATATCACCATTAGCAGTGTGTACTTCATGTCAGCATGCGATCTTGTGGTGAGGGACACGTAGAATGGTTGTTGACGAGTCGCTAATGGACAGAGTGTCGCATTACAATTGACGTGAAGGAACGTTGAAGCATGTGTAAGTGTACACATCTGATCGTGTCAAACATTAGTTGGGATGATAACATGGTCGGCGGTTGCAAGGTCAATAACATGTTTGGCGTTTGTTCCCAGCTAATGGGGCAGACGAATTCAATCGTTGACATGTTCATATGTTATAGGCATGAAAGTATAATATTGATAAAGATAGAACATGGAGTGTAAGTAAATTCTTGGTCAGAAAGGGAGTCATGTTTAGAAGACAAATAGTTTGGTTTGGTTTGGTTTGGTTTGGTTCCGGGATTCATTGAATTCAACATAGCCAAAGATTAGCGTTTAAAACCGACGTGGGTTTGTGTCCTTGATGATTTTGTGCAGTTCATTAATACTCACTAGACACGGAAGTTGCTAAATTGTTCACCTCGAAACTCACAGCAGGACAGGTTATTATGGAATGAGCCACGTTTTCCACGTAAATCGGAAATTCTGCTGGCAAGGAAGGATAAGAAACTGTTTACAAGAGTGACGGGATCATTTCCTTTAGGTAAAATGACGATAAAAGGAATGGTATCCCAGGTATGGGATAACTAGCATGTGAAACACCTACCTGTCAGGTAAAATGGCGACCATCTTACCTTCAGGAGCTATTATCTACATATGTAGACCAACCTTCGCAACTCTTTGAACTTCTCCCTTCCATATACGAGATTGAAACATTCCTCAGCATCTTGTTTTCCATCTATGATGCGAATGTGGAACAATATTCCCATAGGAATAAGACAAATAGATTCTTTCACAGGTTTTAAATTCAAAATTGAAAGTAACTGTAGCCCCGGGGTTTTTTTTTGTCTGGTACAAGGAGATTGAACATTCTCCACACACAACTAAGGTACAATACAAGTCCGCTAAATTTCGTCTTATTCAGAATTATTTTAAGATAGGATGCTTCTTGTACCTGTGGTTGTTCTGGTGAAAACTCATGGCACTACCTTTAAGAATGTCCTTTATATACAACGCAACGTAAAGAATTGTTTGTAAATGTAAATACCCTCGTGAAACATCGCATACCCATAAATTTAGATTTATTGTCGTTTTGTCATGCTTCTGTCACTTCATGAACACGCAGTATTATATGATGCAATTTCAGAAAGTAGTCAAATGCAATATATGGCATATTTGGGATTTCACGTTCTCAGTAAAGTACAAATTCTAGTACTTTTTCGTTTGAGTCCCATCCGGGAATCGAACCCCCACCCTCAGAGTCAGGCACCTAATCGTCAGCACACAAAGTCAGCCGCCTAGCCCGCTCAACCACCCAGTTGTCCGACTTTCTGACTTTGCGGAAGCAACACAGGGCAGCCAGCAAAAGCAATGTAATTTGTGTAAATAATATACCACTTACAGTTTTATGATGAGAATTGTAATTCATGTAGTTTGTTTTTTTTTCATGTGAATAGTGCATCATGTATGATCAGCCGCCTAGCCAGCTCAGGCACCACGACTTCCACTGTTTTAACATGTACACAGATATATTAAGTTAACTGAAAGATTTTTGTAGTTTATTCTTGCATATATTATTCTTGCATATATTATTGCCACAAATCCATGTTGTCAATGTTTTCATATTGTAAATATGACATATGCATCTTCTTGGAGAGGGCGTTGCTAAGTTGGATAACTTGTGCCCAGTTCATTTCATTTTTGAATAAAATATGTTTAAACAAACAACAAAAATGGCGACTTTAAAGAACACTTTGGGAAGAAAGAACCCTTCGAAAACATACAAGTGTATTTTGTGACGCATGTATTTCATTACTTGCCTTTAGTAACAAGGAAAGGCTAAGATTAGACAATAATAATTACTGCATTTGTTATATAACAGCAGAAGAAAATTGAGATATGGCAACATGTGCATATATCTAAAAGGGATGGAAAAAGCAAGTGCCTCAAGTCTGCAGCTGCAAGAAGGGAAACAGCTGCATTTGAGCAGCATATCGAACAACGTTCACATCAGTTGTGTCAAAGGCATTTGGAAGTTGGTGGAATCAAACTAAAAATGCTTTATGGTTCAACTTCTTTATTATACAAGGTCACAACGTTTCGAGACAACGTCTCTTCTTCAGGTGAAGTGAGGGTAAAACTAAAGGGATGTAGTATATATACACATATACAGTAGACAGATAACAATTGGTAACAAGATATACAGGTTTCTATTAATTGACGTACAGGCTTCGATTGATTGATGTACAGGCTTCAACGTATGTACAGGCTTTAACTGATTGGCATGCAGGCTTGTACTGATTAGGTTAACGAGTTACAGGTAAAGATGTTTGGATAAAGGTTAGTCACTGAGGATAAGGTGGTTCCATGCACTGGGTAGGTAAACACCATCGTCTCTGTTGATTGAGGGCTTGTTCCGCTTGATTGCAATGGCTTCTAGGAGCTTCCGTCTTTTCATGACTAATGGGACAACACCAGGACATTATGTGTATATATACTACATCCCTTTAGTTTTACCCTCACTTCACCTGAAGAAGAGACTAGGAACTGTCTCGAAACGTTGTGACCTTGTATAATAACGTTCACATCAGTTTGTGCCATAATCTGAGATGTGGCATACGATGGTTGAATGCAATACGATTGGGTTCATCAGAAACCCCACAATCAAACCTTTGCCTTACTCTGTAGTACCTTCAAGAACCTCGTAAGTGCACCACAGTATTGCCCCACTGGACAACAGGATGTACAATGTTATATACGTACCACATAAAAAACATCCAGTTTTTCATATGTTTTTATTAACATCGTTCAAATTGTACGTATTGACAGTGTCAATGTATGTGCATACTGAACAGCAAACGAAACCCAAGTTTCGAAAAGATACAATTTCATTAAAGTAAGCATTCAGGTTTGTGTCTTTTATTTATAAACTTGATAAAAAACAGAGTTACATTTCTTTAGCTGTTCAGTATAGGTGTTTGCCCACACGATAACAGAGCCGTCTCAAGTCTGCATGCAACGATTTTGGTAGTAGATGACATCATATTTTTTCATGCAAATCTGCATTCGCAGTAGACATCCTGGTTTGGATAAGTAGAAATGAAGTCTATATTTCAGTGTTTCAATGTTTATCCTAGTTTAACGTGAGCAAGTCTGTCGAAATGAATGTATGATAACATGAAAATGCTATGACAATGTGATATTATATATCGTGATAATATTATACTTCTACGAGTCGTGATGACAATATGATAAAGAAGGTAATGCTGATATTATCACAACATATACCGTTAAACAACTAAGATCTCTCTTATAGTGTGATAACAAAGCAAATGCTTTTAATGTAACATATACCGTGTTGATAATATAGGAAGTGCATTGATTATAATATGATAACAAAAGCGGTGATGATGATATAAGAAACGTAGTTGTGGTAATGCGATAATATGTACCGTGCTGAAATATTATAACAATAGTAGTACTTGTGATGACATAGCGAAGCAGTACTGTGATAATATTGGCAGTGGGATAATATGATAATAAAGGCAGTTCTGATAATGTGATAAAATATATTCTGTTGATATATAACAAAAGCTTCATTGATTGCTTGAAACATAAGACTTGCTGATAAAAGATAACATGGACACGGCCGATAATATGATAACAAAAACAGCGCTGAAACGTAATTTCTGATAATATGATAAAGTATGCAGAGCTGATAATGATGAAATATATAATGCTGAAAATACGATACATATATAGTGCTGATAACATGAGGACCTGTATCGTACTGACAATATGACAACAATGGCTTCATCCTTTATATATCAACAGTTGCAGTTGTTCTGCATACATAATTGCAGACCCTGGGTTTCGACACCAGCTAACTTTCATCAAGAATGTCGCTCATTTATGCAATCAACATTTAATGCACAAATAAGTAGTTATTGCATACTATTATATACAAGGAAGTACAGAGCATCAGCGCCATATTCTGACATTGTTGTCACTAGAGGGAACTATATTAAAACACTGCAATGAAGGATCCACATTGCGTAGTAGAAGATCGCTGCAGCATGAGATCAGCTCACTTGCTCACCTCATCGCGTTGGCCCTTCCTACTTCCTACTTTCTCTTTTATCACTTCCCACTTCCTCGACGGCCCCCATCCCACCCCACCCCATCCCCCGTAGTCACCTCTCTCCCGTCTCTGTTGTCACGAGTCCGTCCCCTTGTCAAGATTCACTCTTGAACGTCACCTCGCACCATGCTCTGACCGTCCTGCCATGAGTCCAATGATACGGCTGGCTGTCCCTCACATCCTCTAGTCACGCGTCCTAACCTTCTGTAATCCCTCTCTCATAAGTCATTATTCCCCGCTTGTTGCCACGGTTATTCTCTCACACGTTAGTCGCTCCAACTATAGGCGGTAACATGGTCTCCTATTGAGTACCATTTTCTGGAGCTCTTGGATAACAGTCGCTGATAGTTGGTAGGGCATCAAATGGCGCCTGGATGCCAGATGTTTTTTGGGGTTTTTTTTGTAGAGGGACCAAATCTGTGTAGAACAGATCTCTACCTGGTCGATCTGTCAGAGTGTTATACCTATCTTCAGGTGCTGACTGGTCGCATGACACCGAGTTGCTCTGACTTGGTTCTGTATTAGGTCGATTATGCAGGGCCTTTGTGGCAGCATCTGAAGATATATAGCATACCTAATACATATTTACCTGACAAAACACAATGTCACCAACCCGTGAATATATGAGATGCAATAAGATGAATCATCCTATCATTTAAACAGATAGGATATTCAAGATCCGTGTTCTGTACAACTTCTTTCAGTAAATCAGGTAGACTGAATGTACTGTGTCCCTTCCCCTTGAACAGACCCGGTGTACTGTACGCTGCCTTTCAGTAAACACATGGTAGACCAGATATACTGTTGTCCACACAATTGTACACATACGGTAGACAAGATTAATTAACTCACATGTCTCTCTATGATGTTCTCTCCTTGCATACAATGAGCCGATTACACCAACAACGACGACAAGTCCAGCTGCTCCTCCTGCCGTGAAGATCAAGGTAAAGGGCATCATGCCTGGATAAAAAAGTATGAAAAGCAATTAGGTGTGAACCTAATCGACTAAAAGTACGACCCTTACTTTGATACAATAATACTTTGATTATATACAAAGCCGAAACTCATTATACTAAACTTGACAAGTAAACATAGTTTACTGCAGACATGAAAATCTGGGAAGTAAAAAGTTTATTATATTCATCAGATGATAATAATCTGCTCGATTTGAACATAATTATAATTTACTGCTGACATGAAAATCTTTAAAACGTCGCCTCTTTTTCTAATCAGTGTAGTCAGACTACACTGTTCCAGGTGCTCTAGAACTTCAGTCCCTACACTCAATCTAAATATAGTAACTGGCAACCCCATCCCCACTCCCCACCTACCCACCCTCCCATGAACTAAATGATCTCATGATAGCAATGGACAAGCAGAAAAAGGAATGGACACGGGAAGTATAAACAATGGATACAGAAATAAAGAACAATGGTAAGAATAAACAATGCACAAAGGAAGTGCACGCTCTGAAAACATACAAAAAACGTCCGAACAAAAAACACAGGAAGCCTTGAAAGCATTGTTGTTACTTACATATTACGTGCACTGTGACAGTTCTGGAAGACTGTTTACTCTGTCGTGTTCCATTACAAGTTGTGACAATATTGGCGGCAGTGCAGACATACACCCCACTGTCACTTTTCCGCATGTACTTCAGATAAAGAGTCCCATTTTCAGAAGTCATTGTACCTATGCCTTCCTTTGACCACACTAGTGACATCACTTCCGGGTGTGCATCTGCTGTACAGTTGATGGTCAGATCTTCTGATTCGTTGACAAATATCTGGGTGTGGTCAATGTGGACGGTCGGTGGATCTATGGAATGCATGATTGGAATGAGTCAATATCATTACAAGACTGCATCACGTATTAGTCAACTGATGTAACACACTACTTATGATCCCTCATAACTAACAGAAACAAGTAAGGGCTTAAATTGTTATTTGGTCTGACTCGGTCAGGGATCGAACCTATGTACAACTGCACAACCTGAGCTAATTGACCTATTGCCCTTCACAGCACTCTGACACTTGTCTGGTGATAACGAGGGGTCGGTGGTCTGAGGCACTGGCATGTGAATCTGTGTCTGGGTCCACTGGTCCCAGATGGATCTGTTTATCCTACAATGTCCATCACGTCAACAGTATTGATCACTAATTTCTCCACGGTCTTCTCCTCGGCACTATAACTTTTAAAGTCGGTATACGACACAAAATCGTGAAACAAACACGGTCAAAGTTTATACAACACATAATATTTGGTACTTACATTGAACGTCAAGTGTCACATTACCCTCCCCAGGTGGTGTTATCCCATTGTCTGCGACACATCTGTACAACCCGGAAGTAGACTTGTATACCGTGGGAATAGTGTAGATCTGATCTCTGCCAACAACCTTCCCTCCATAGTACCAGGTAAACTTAGACGGGAACGGGTTTGCTGCTGTGACTGAACAGTTCAAAGATACGTACTCCTCACCAAGCAAATACACGAATGCCGACCGTGAATCGACGGTAGTTATGGCAACCGGGAATGGATCTGAAATGAGGTTCCGTTCGCATTCATGAGCATGTAATATGCCGAGTACATAATTATTGTTATTAACACCATGTACTATCATATAGTTGTTATTATCACCATATGCTGCCATATAAGTGTTATTTACACCAAGTAGTAGTGCCATATAATTGTTATTAACACTCTTTAGAATCATATAATTGTTAATATCACGACGTGCTGTCATGTAAGTGTTATTACACCATGTACTTTTATATGACTGTTTTAAATACTATGTACTGTCATAAAATGGCTGTACACACTCGGGCATAATGTTTTTAGGCATGTCATGTTGCCCCCAAATTCTAAATATGGGTCGGTCATTTGGGGACAAAAACAACTGAAAAAAGCCAAACTATTTGAATAATGCTCTTGATTCTCAATTATTACAACGTATGACGTTCTTTGGACTGGGGTCAATGACTGATTAAGAGATAAACATTTTATATGACATGGCGGTACGCTTTATAGCTTATAGCTTACTTGCCATTTTCATGTCCCCATCTAACCATGTCGAACGTGCAACATATTTCTCATGTTGTGATCGTAGCCACTGAAGCCACTGAACTGGTTACGTCTTAAGCACCGTTCACCGTCTAATCATTTGTTGTCCTTAGGACATCTCGAGACTTGAGCCCGTGACAACCGTGTACTTTCATATAAGTTTTATCAGCACCATATACTGCCATATAATTATCATATCGACTATTAAATGTTGTCAACATGGTGTTGATGTTTTGAACTGTCGTTGTTTGCACAAGTGACTGAATTTCTTTTTTAAAAACGAGTAAAAAAACAGCAGTTGTGTTATCTGCTATATGAAATAATATTTAAAGCGTCAATACCATCAGAAATCGGTATGGTAAACAGTCCTGATTTTCCGGTCATAAAAGGCTCAGATTATCAACTTCAATAGGTTCCGATTATCCCTATCACGACTGTTAGGTTGCTGTTACCAATAGTCTCGGACATGGCAACATTATCAGTTTACGAGCGTCTGCGTGAACACCCATAGGCCTTGAGGGTAGATATTTACAGAGTCCAATAGGATTAGGCTAACATATAAATCATACTACGTATAAAGCGTATAAAGCGAAGAGAAATTTGCTCGAGACAGTTGGCAAAATATGTGCCACGAAACAAATGTATATTTCTGCAAAACATTCTTCAGAACAAGGAAACATACACATGTGGTTGAGAGGTATCAACTATGCAGGCTTAAAGGGTAGTTGATAAAAGTTCAGTCTCGTGCGGAACCCAGTCCACAAAACAGACGCAATGCAGACTATATATTATATCACATGTCTAGTGGTTTTGTGATTAAACTCCATGTCTGATATAACGGGTGGTGTCGTGTCTTAAATTTCACTAACCTTCTCCACATTTGATGTCCAAAGTGACTTTGCTACTCTTCTTTCCACCAGACTGACAGGTCCAAGGGGACAAGTGTGTCGCAGAGACATTCCTGATGATCAAGGCATATGTGTTCTCCCTTACATGGGAACACTCGTAGTCGGTACTATCAGTGGTTTGTTGCCCTGTATCGCTTCTGACTGCGCAGACAGTTCCTTGAGAGATCTCCCCCTTGAAGATAACCAAACCTTGGACGCCCGCCTTCACATGGCAGATGAAGGTGAACTGGTTTCCGTGTATAGTGGATGCATTGCGTGGCTCAAGTGTTATACTTCCACCTTTAAGAATACGCATGGCGTGACTTGACCAAAAGGCTTGGCTATAATTACTCACTGAGTGATTATAGCTACATTGAATTTAGATGGTCTTCTACATGAGTAAACTCGAGCAAGCATTTATGTTCACAAATATACTCGATCATAAAATAATGCTCTGCACAATCTGATCATGGTGAGTTTAGTTACATATTTATGCTTCTTTGCATTTTTCACTGTTTATTTGAACATATCACAACCCATCATCAACAACAACAACAACAAAATCCAAGGGAGTTGTTTCTAGGTTGATACTTCACAACCCAGAACAATATGTATTCTATCACAAAATAGGACTTCCTTGGTAAGAAGTAGTGCAGCCATAAAATAATCCATCCTTGGACACGAAATAATCCATCCTTGGTCACGAAATAATCCATCCTTGGTCACCAAATAATGCATCTTCGGTGATGAAATAATGTTCTTAAATATATAGTCAGACTTTGGTGTGAACGAAACTCTTTGAAGAGATGTTCCAAGCTCCTATTCAGTAATACTATAATATAAGAATGTAATAATATAAGTTGTTCATTGGTCACGGGCAGTGGAGTAGCCTAGTGGTTAAAGCGTTCGCTCCTCACGCCGAAGACCCGGGTTCGATTCACCACATGGGTACAATGAGTGAGGCCCATTTTCTAGTGTCCCCCACCGTGATATTGCTGGAAAATTGCTAAATGCGGCGTAAAACCAAACTCACTCACTAACTCACTCACTCACTCATTGGTCACATAGGGGACATGGGTTGATGTACCCTCGGTGTTTCTTTGTTTGTTTGTTCAGGCCAGGAGAACATAAAGAAACATTGAGGCCACATCAAACCATGAGCCCCGAGGGATCAGTGAACAAAGTGTTTATCTTCCTGAACATCTTAATGTTAATTTTGAATTGTTTGAAGCACGGGTAACAAGCGATTTGCACTCGCAAAACATCGGTTATTTCCGTGCGCTAATTCATGATTCAATGTCACTCGAGATGATGAATTTCATGGCTTTCACAGAGGGGTACAAAGAAAATGTTACTCGCTTGTTAGAGGGGTATATTGAAATTAATAGAATTGCGCTCATCTAAGCAGAAAACGACGTTTATGTGTGGGGCGAGATCATACATGATGCACTATTCACATGAACAAAAAATACATGAATTACAATTCTCATCATAAAACTGTGTTGCTTCCGCAAAGTCAGAAAATCGGACAACTGGGTGGCTGAGCGGGTTAGGCGGCTGACTTTGTGTGCTGACGATTAGGTGCCTGACTCTGAGGGTGCGGGTTCGAATCTCGGATGGGACTCAACCAAAAAAGAATTTGTACTTTACTGAGCAAGTGAAATCCCAAATATGACATGTGTTGCATTTGACCACTTTCTAAAAGGGCATCGTGTAGTCATAGCTATAATCAAATGGGGAACCTACGTGTGATACCTTCAGCTGAATACCGCTGTGTTTGTGACGTCATCCACCGTTGTTGTCTGTAAATCAATGACTAGTGCTGTGTACTAAGTAATACAGACACTAAACAGATACAATCATCTCATCGGGCATGTCAGCATGGATCTACGCGATCGGAGTACAATGCCTTGCGTCAACCAAGTCGGTGAATGTCACACCTGAGCCCGTTAGTAGCCTCTCATGCATGGGTTGCTTACCAATCCTAACCCGGATGTTCACGGCTCTACTACTAGTACTGCTACTACTGCTGCTGCTGCTGCTGCTGCTTCTACTACTACTTCTAGCTGCTGCTATCACACATTGAAAATATTTAAGAACATGACAACATTATCCAACAGAGGCAGTATTTCCATCAGATATACAGCACAAATTGTTTTTATGTACAGGACTTCTACATCGGTGTAAAAGCCTTAGTCGACTGTGCATTGTGCATTCTGGCCCTGCGTTAACGTTTATGACTCATACTGTGTTAAAGTCTGTTACTCGTACTATCCCACAGGGAGAATGAATCCTGTCATGCACAAGAATAATATAAATGCAAAACGATACAAACGATTGATTCGATAAGCAAGAAGAAAACATACTTACAAAAACAGAAAGACATGCAGATCACTCCAAACAGCAGAACATGAAACATGATCTGGACTGTTCAGAACACCGGCATTGAATGTTGCTTGTCTTATCAGGGAAGGAATTTATGATTTCCTGCAGAAAACCTTTGTAACAACAGATATTATCTGACTCTACAAGAACACGCTGTTTCTAGCTTCCTTGAAAATGCCTGTTTCTTGAAATCTCCCTGTCGTAGAACATCTAACAGACGTTCACCCCAGTCATGCTCCCTGGACTATTTTAATGGTTTTGTAAACAATAGTACACTAGGTTGTCCCACCGCTTCACACTTTCAGGTTTGTCTATCATCATATGTAACAATTCAGTTTCGGTATATTGTTTTTACATATTTGCATTATGTTTTGAGCTGCTCAGCATTATGTTTTACTGTGACCAGCTCTCAAAGCACAGCTCTCGTTGGGCAGGAAACAAATCACGCTGTTTGTGGAATGGAGTTTAGTCCTTCTGTCACATACGAGCTGCTGTGCCGACTGATGTGCTAACAGTCGTGAGATTGGATGCAACATGACATGTGTTTAAAACACTTAGGCTGTTTCTGATATACATATATTAAATCAGGGGACATTGGATTGCTACCCCGACTGATGGGAACATTGTGAGAGATGTTGTAGTTGTCGACAGGCAAGCATCTGACCACAGTATAGTAACATTCACCCTCTGTATTCAGAGGCCACAAAATCAGTACCGCAGGGTTTTGTGCAGAAATCTAAAGAACATTAATGAAAATGTTTTTAGAGAGGATCTGAGGTTGCAGAGATTCTTCAAAATCCTCCTGCATCTGTTGATAATTTTCTCAAATGTACAACAGTACCTTGACTGCACTTCGAGACAAGCATGCTCCGGCTGTTGAGAAACAGATAATACTCCGTCCACATGCTCCTTGGTACAACGATAATGTTCACGAGCCCAAACGTCAGCGACGTAGAGCAGAGCGTCACTGGCGTAAATCAGGACTGGAAGTACACAGACAGATCTTCCGACAACACAGAAATCACGTAACTTATCAGACAAGCCAAGAGAGATCACTGTCTAAATGAGATTGGTAACTGCCGTGGTAAACCTGACCGTCTGTACAGATTCATGAAATTGCTGATGGGTAGTAATGACGAAGACCAACTTCCCAAATCAATGACACTCTTAATAACAATAATTTCTTTATGTCAACGATAGAGATGATAAGGGACTCTCTGATATCTACATCGCCAGTCAATGAGGTTGATAAGAGTCCTACTTTCAGTGGACATATTCTAAGTAACTTGGAGCCTTTCACAGATATGGAGATCAAATCACTGGTTATGGGAGCTAAGCCTACAACATGTGAAACGGATCCAATGCCCACCAAACTTGTTGTGAAACACCTGGACTTGCTCATTCCTATAATCACTGATATTGTGAACAAGAGCCTACAACTAGGTGTATTTCCAAAAGCTTTTAAGAAATCCTTTGTTCGACCACTACTCAAAAAGCGCGACCTTGAGAAGTCTGAGCTAAAAAACTTCCGTCCAGTATCCAACTTAGCCTTCCTCTCCAAAATCGTGGAGAAGGCTGTCAGTGTGAGGCTGAAGAACCATCTGACAAGGTGTGACCTTGTCGACAAGTACCGATGTGCATACCGGGGACATCACAACACTGAGACAGCTCTTATACATGTCAGTGATATCCTGAGACAAATTGTGGATAGAGGGGACGCAGGGGCTTTGATACTTCTTGATCTGTCATCGGCTTTTGACACTATAGACCATAGCGTCCTGCTACAGACCCTCAAAACACGATATGGAATCTCTCGTACAGCACTCCAGTGGACTGCGTCCTGTCTCCATAACAGATGCCAATGTGTCACTGTCAGAAACAAGACATCAGAGAGCGTTACGGTACCTCACGGTGTGCCACAAGCCTCAGTATTGGGCCCACTGCTGTTTGTCCTGTACACTGGTCCAGTTGCTGACATCATCTCAACACACAATCTGCATCATTCATATGCAGACGGCAACCAACTCATCAAGGCAATTTCTTGCAAAAATCCCACTGACGGTCTAGGTGGAATTTCTGAGTGTACAAGGTACATCAAATCTTGGATGACTAACCATATGCTGAAACTAAATGACACCAAGACCGAAGCTCATCTGATTGGATCCAAACACCTGCTGTCTAAACTCCCTGCCAAATCTGTGACAAAAGCTGATGCTGTCGTCCCCGTCTGTTCCACTGCAAAAGATCTTGGTGTAGTCCTCGACTCCTCACTTTCGATGGAAGCTCAAGTCTCTCAGATCTACAAAACCTGTCACTTTCACCTTCGTTATATCAGTAATACCCGTCCCTATCTCTCAGTGGATGCCACCCATGCCTTGGTCAGAGCCCTCATAACTTCAAGATTGGATTATTGCAAAAGTGTATTGTTTGGCATTCCTCAGAAACTCCAGAAAATGTGACAGACTCCAGAAAATCCGAAACACTTCCGCCCGCATCATTTATCGTCTCCCAAAACGCCATATTAAACCAGTACTGAAGGAGCTTCACTGGTAGCCAATCAAAGCAAGGATCGAGCACAAGATACTGTTTTTGACCTATAAAGCCAAGCATGGTCTTGCTCCCCAGTACTTGTCTAACATGTTATCATCATACTCCAATTCACGCAATCTCCGTTCCAACAGCTCACTGTGCCCAGCTTTAGACTGAAAACTTTTGGACAGCGTTCTTTCACCTATGCAGTCCCTGCTCTCTGGAACTCTCTTCCTTATAACCTTAAAACTATTGACAATTTTGACTTGTGTAAGTCAAAAGTTAAAACACATTTCCTCCAGCAGTGTTTCCCTTAATATGCTCCAGTACCACTTCCGTACATATGTACTTACGTGACTCTGTAGCGCCTTGAGCGTGTCCGTCGAGGTGGATTAGGCGCACATATATAAATATACATTATTATTATTATACAGATTAAGATTGATATGCAGCAGAGAGGGTTCGGGTGATCCTGGCACAGTCAGGCTGGTCAAGCTCATCACCAGCTCAGGGCCCTCACCCCCTCTACACGCAGCCCAGACAGCAAATGGGACTTCTCCCAGGAAACACTGCCTAGTCGAACCCACCAAGAACTTTCCGGAGAATATGGAGACTCCCCATCACTGCAGCCTTCTGCATTACCCAGATTGTCAGAAGGGCTGTGCTCCCGGTGGAGAACCCGGGCACTCTCTTGATCTGTGCAAAGAGATCAGGAGGTACCAAACCAAGGGCACCGAGAACAATGGGGAGCCTGACGACTGTGTACTTGGGATGCAAGCGAGACATTTCGAAGGCGAGGTCCGCATATTTAACATGCTTTTCCTGAATCTTGCCAATCACATTGCTTTCAAAAGGGACAGAAAATTCAATGATATAAATAATTTCATTGGTTTTATCAAAAAGGACAACATCAGGTTTGTTAGCTGGAATTCGTCTCAGGCTGTATATTGGCCTATTCCACAGAAGTTTAAAAGCATCATTTTCCAGGACGCCCTGGACATGTTCAGGGTCGTACCATGGATGGACCTCGGGGTCAAAGCCACAGGCATGGCGGAGACGATAGTAAAAGCAGCGAGCCATGCCATCATGTCTTTTTCTTTTAAAGATACGCTGTTTGTGCCAAGGAAGGGCATCCACTGACAAGGTGTTGGACGGTCTCTGTAACTTCATTGCAAGGACGACATTTCATATTGATATTTTCTTTAAGAATCACATTCTGGCGATTGCGAGTGGGGAGTGACTGGTCCTGAGCAGCAAAAAGGAAGCCCTCAGTTTCACATTTGAGACCAGCCGACTTCATCCAGGCGATTAACATATGCAATTCATTTTCACCATTAATACCTTTGATCTATAACATAAACAAAATGTTTCATTAGAAGCAATGTTGCCTATATTCTATATTCCCAATTCTGTCATGCGAAACTCCACATCTGAAGTTTGAAAAGGCAGACTTGACATTTAAGCAAATTGTACAATTTTGTATTTTTCTTACATCGAATAGGGTGTTTCACTGATAATAACAAATCGCTTTTTTTCAATGAACGTGCACCAGGATTACTTATCGGATAATCGCTGCACAAGCGCGTGGTGCATACAGTAATAAGTTATCAATGTATCTGTTTATCCACGTTCCCCTTAATCAGTGTACATGCCTTGGTGTGTGCTTTCATGTATGCGTTTCCTATCATTGTTTTCATAAGTGGTTACGTCATTTTTGCAATAACTGATGCCACAAACCTGAGCTCTAAAAAATGCCCATGGGTAAAGAAGGATAACATTATAGAGAGAGCGACATGTCGGTGTAGGTTCTAACACCGTCATGAAGCGAGTTTCTAACGGTGTTAGGACCCATACCGAAATGTCTCTTTCATAGCAATAAAGATGTTGTTTATCTATATATTGTTATTCTTCCTTACTGTCCCAAGTTCTAAATGCCTCTCAAAGAGGTTATATGTAACACTAGATATTCACTAGTACAATATACTACCTAAGATCATCTGCATCTTTTATGTATCATGTAACAATTTGATCTGGAATAGAAACAAAGAATCATGCAATCAAACATTTTAAACACATAACATTACCCTGATTGTTTTCGCTACGATACAAGGATGTAGTCGGGGAGACCAACCTTCCACTATTTGCTTCTTTTTGTAGCTGAGACTCTGGGATGTATGGTAAGAAATAATGAAAACAATATAGGTATTGTCATCAGTGACAGGGAATATACACTGGATCATTACGCTGATTTCTTCATGGAACCGAGGAGAGTTTTGTCTTGCTATTAACACAAGTAATGTATTTTAGAAAATGTTAGGTTTGAAAATGGATTTAGATAAATCAAAAGCAATCTAGATCAACAGGTAGATGTAGTGATAAAATATGCAATGACATGGAAATTGAATGGGTAACTGGTGAGAAACTAGGTATTAAATTCTTGAAAAAACTAAGGGTAATTAATACCAGAGAGAGAGATGGGAAGAAATTATTGATAGATCCTTAGCATCATTGATATTTCACACCTGTTGGTCAAGTAACGGTAATAAAAACCCTAGCAATCTCCAAACTAGTTCATATTTTCAATTCTGTGCCCTAACCCACCAGCAGAATGTATTAACCACATTTCTTGGACAACTGTTTTACATTCAGTTAAAATGATAACAGTGATAAAAAAACGAGAAGTGTAATAAACAGTATGTATAAAGAGTCGTAAAAATGATTAAAACAAACAGATTTATTAAAGTTTTGAAATCTGCCACCTTAAGACTTTGTTTTAGGTAAGAAAACAATCCATACAACACACCTTTCAAAGATATAAATAATTTTTGAGCATACACTGTAGTGAAAAGAGACACAGACAACAAAAGATTGTGATGTCAAGTGGTATGAACTGGAAAAAGTAAATGGCTATCAATTGATTAAAGTTTACCCAAACCTTCAGTTTTGCAGATGCCAAAAACATGGTCGAGAGCTCAGAACAAACAGACAATTATGCTTCCATTGCCAGATCAAATCCTGAAGCAACAACAATAACACCGAAATTTTCTTCAAGCTGTCAGACAAACTTGAGTTGGGTGAATACGGGTTCCTCCCAACCTTTCTCAACTGCATTATCTACACAAACAGCAGCCTCACTTCGTGGTACACCTCTATTTCCATCTGCAACATCCCCTAATGATGACCTGTCGCCAACAGTCTCAGTCGCCAACAAGGTCTCAATAAAACCAAAAGTGAAAACCTCAGTGGCAGAGCCCCCAAAGAATAAGAAATAAACTAGAATTCAATTGTCCAACACATATGGATCACTTGAAAACATGGACGTATCTGAAAATGTCTGTTTTAGGACACACCGCTTGTCACCCACCAAAAAAGTGTGCGGTGGATTCCCAATGAATCAACCCAAAAGATGGGTTATCATAATAATATTACACACTGGAACTGCAGAGGACTAAGGACTAATTTCAATGAATTACAGCTCTTATTCCAAGATGATTTTTTTCCATCAGCAAACTGTGTGCAGGAGACTTACTTACAACACTTTTGACCCATGTCATTTTGATTGATATCACTATTTTTCACCCTCTGGTGATAGGGCTACTGGAGGATCTTGGATCCTTATCAAACAGTTATTCATACCCCTGTTTAACTCAATGCTAATCTCCAGGCGGTTGTTTTTCGAGTCACTTTACATGGTGCGTTCACCTTATGTTCTTTGTATAACTCACCGTCTTCAACTCTTCAGGAAACAGAACTTCAAGATCTCTATGGCCAACTCCCGAAACCCTGTGTTATTATGGGTGATCTAATACTAACGGTAAACTGTTAGAAGAGTTCTGTTCAGGCAATGATTTGTGCATGTGAAAATGGCGGCTCCAACACATATTTACATCCTGGCACAGTTACTTATTCAGCTCTTGATTTATCACTCACAGACTCACGCGTATTGAACGAATGGCCAGTCCACGATGACCTCTGCGAAAATGACCATTTTCCAACAACACTGCAGAACCCATCTGACATTTCCCCATCATCAAGAACGAATACAAACAGGCTAGGAAGGCATGGAAACATCCTGAGAATTATTTCCGTCTCCATCCTAGGGTCCATAATTTGAATTACTAACTGGTAAATCTGACAAAGCAAATAAACTTTGAGAAATTTTGGCCAAACATTCTTCTTCGTCGAATCATGTACCTCAATTTCAAAACTATATAACACAACAGAACAAAACATTAAGTTCAATTCAGAT
Organism: Haliotis asinina; assembly: GCF_037392515.1. Lineage (NCBI taxonomy): Eukaryota > Metazoa > Mollusca > Gastropoda > Lepetellida > Haliotidae > Haliotis > Haliotis asinina. The sequence continues at coordinate 5,194,288 of NC_090280.1, forward strand.
AACGGGGAAGACTACAATGAATTATTTTCAATTCGTGAGCTTTACATTGCTCTTGAACAAGGTCATGATACTGCTGCAGGGGCTGATAACATACATTATCAGATCCTGATGCCTTTATCGGATTCATGTTTAAAGACCCCCTTAAACATGTTTGATGGTATTTGGACGTCTCGAACATTTCCTTCTTCATGGCACGATGCTATTGTTCCCATCCCGAAACCTGGACGTGATCATACTGGTCCAATCTCTCTAACTAGCAAAACCATGGAACGCATAAATAATCTGCTTGTTTGGTACTTGGAACGAATAACCTTATAACGGATATACAGTGTAGTTTCCGTAAAACCAGAAGTACTGTCGATCACTTAGTGTGTTTGGAATAATTTGTTAAAAACGCTCTTATTAATAAACTACATGCTGTGTCTTTTCCTGATCTTAAAAAGGGATATGACACTACTTGGAAATGTGGTATTTTAAAAGGCATTTATGACTTTGGATTTCGAGGCCGTTTACTTCAATTTATATCCAACTTTTTTAGAAAACATGCAATTTCAAGTCCGAGTGGGTTTCACCGTCTCACCATTACAATCAAGATCGGGGTGTCCCACATGGCAGTATTTTATCTGTCACGCTGTTCAGTATCAGGGTCAGCCGTATATCAAAGGTTTTAATCGATGGATCACTTTTTATGGATGATTTTAATGTTCCTTGTCGCATACGTTGTTTCCGTAAATACAAACCACATAAAGACCCTGAACTGTTTTTAAACGGTACATCTATCAAAGTTGTAAAGGAGACCAAATTTCCGGATCTTATATTCGACTCCCACGGGACGTTTTTGCCGCATATTAAATTCCTCAAGCCAAATGCCTGAAAGCACTTGTTTTGTTAAAGGTTATGTCTAATTCAAAGTGGGGAAGGGATCTAGTCGAATACACCCGAACCGGCCCCAAGCCGAACAGGCCCCTGGATATATAACCCAAAGCGGCCACGCACCCAAACCGGCCACGCACCCAAACCGGCCCCTGGGTAACGGTAACGATGGTTCTGGTAATTATCTTTGACGGATAAAGAATACAATAAAAAAAGACTCATTTTTGGAGGGGTTAAACATCATTTATTTGGTTCTTTAAGGTTTTGGGAAATTGGCAAACAGGCAAATGTGCTTACATTAATTCCTCTCCCCACATTTTATTGAACATACACACTGAGACCTCACACGGTAGTTGGAAAACGGAACACATCCAGATTGATGATGGTGGCAACCAAGTGAAGTCAGACTTCGACTGATAGCAATGACACAGTCTTAATAAGGTTGTTAAATGGCCACAAGGGTTTTTTCAGCTAAAACACAGACATAATTGACAATTTAAACAGATACATATTTCAATTAGTTTATTATATATATACAGACACAAAGATTTCAATTAATTTGTTATGTACACACAGACGAAAAGAATTCAATTAATTTGTTATGTACACAAAGACGAAAAGAATTCAATTAATTCATTGTATACATACGGACAAAAAGATATAAATTAGTGTAGGTCTTTTATAAGAATATACGCAAGGTGAAGATAACGGTATACGGTACAGTTGACATAGTGAGAACACAATCAGTGTCAAGTAAAAGCATATGCTTAAGAGAACATGTACATTAATTCGCTCACGACAATCCGTTCAGAGAAATCTGAAAACGACACATTCGCTTTAATCGCTCAGCGAGACGTACATAAAATAACAGGTTAGTTTTTGAACTGAAGAATGTTTTACTTTTCATAATGTTAGCAGAATACACGCTGTGAAAGATGATTAAGGTGTGCTGAAAATATTGACAAATGTTTAACACATGGAAACGTGAGAAACCATGAAGGACGACATAATGTGTGGATTCCTTCCTGCAAACTGGAACAAAGATGAAACGTAAATTCGTGATGTGGGGCTTATGTGCCATTCTTATTCTGGATTAATATGTCTGTTGATACGATGCAACTAAATGTAAGTACACGTGTTATTAGAGTTTAACATATAGTATCGTTTTCAAATCGATTGTTTAGATTCTCACAAGGATTAGATAAAATGCCCTCCGTTATCGGCAGAACTTGCATTTCACTCGCCTCTCATCGACACTAATATTTTCAAACATCGATATTACGTGCAAAGGCTTATGAATAATATATATTTCAACATTTATCTTAAAGGAACTTTCATTTATATGTCAGTGTAGAAATGTTTAGGGGAAGTTTAGGGGAAACGAAACTTACCTTACAGTAATTGTGAGTGAGTTGATATTTAACCTCACATAGGCAATATTTCAGCCATATCGTGACGAGAACATTTAACACTGAAATAGAACATATGTATATCATAAAAACCTGTCGACGAAGGACAGTAAAACAGCTAGAATATCACAATTAGAATTAAAACTAGCTTGGAAAGTTAAAGCTAATATCACTGTTCGGACAACACAATATAACAACAGGCTATAGATTGCCAACAACTGAGGGTAGATCGCCATACTAGGGACCATGGGGACTTACAGTACCTTTGCTGCCTGCATGGACCCTAGTTGAACTTACACTATCCCTTCAGATGTTAGCAATTTAGTCACATCTAGCCACAAATAAAAAGTACACATATATTACGATGAAAAACAGTGGAAAGTCTAAATGCGCTTGTAATGTTTTGGGACTTACGTACCAAGACAATAATTCGGACCCGCATCCGAACGAAGAATTTTCAAACCATTCTCGTATATTTGAATTTGAAAATGATCCACTTATCCGGACGGAGGTATCTGTGCGCATGTGTAAGTGTCACGTCAGTAATCTTTACCACATGACTAAGTGTATTCACTGTAAATCTCTCGGCAGGTGTTTGATGTGAACTGAGTAATTACCCATCAAAACATTATGGACGACTGTTAGTCTGTCGGCAGGTGTTTTGAAGTGAATTCGTTACTTACCCATCAAAACACTAGGGGCATGTGTCACTTCAGTTGTGGCAGGAGTGAGAACTTTCTGACTTTCTTTCTTGTCTTCAGGCTTCTTTCTTGTAAACGCCCACTTTAAATTGAAATTATTGAATTAAATAATGATCTTGCTACTGGCCAATCCGAAATCATCCTCTGTTGGTTACCCAGCCACGTAGGCTTTTCTGGAAGTACAATGGCTGATTCACTTAAGTTGCGGCAGGAGTGAGAACATCTATAAATATATTTTCTGACTTTCTGTCTTGTCTTCAGGCTTCTTTCTTGTAAACGCCCACTTTAAATTGAAATTATTGAATTATATAATGATCTTGCTACTGGCCAATGCGAAATCGTCCTCTGTTGGTTACCCAGCCACGTAGGCTTTTCTGGAAGAACAATGGCTGATTCACTTCAGTTGTGGCAGGAGTGAGAACATCTATAAATATATTTTCTGACTTTCTTTCTTGTCTTCAGGCTTCTTTCATGTAAACGCCCACTTTAAATTGAAATTATTGAATTATATAATGATCTTGCTACTGGCCAATGCGAAATCGTCCTCTGTTGGTTACCCAGCCACGTAGGCTTTTCTGGAAGTACAATGGCTGATCTTGCTGCAAGGACGGCCCTCAACAAATCTGTGACACCATTTCTTATTCCACGCTCTGATTTATATATAAAGCCCTCATCAGATGTCATATCCGTGATCCGATGCAGACGAAGTGAGACACTCAAGTAGGTATTAAAAAATAACAAGCTCTAAAACCCTATATTGGTTGCATCTGGTTGGGTCTGTCCATATTTGAGGAGGTCTTCATGCGACGATGTCGCATTGGCCACACAAGATATACGTATCACATTTGCTTAAAGGTGAGGACCCTCCGTTTTGTATCCCTTGTGATGAAAACTCACTGTCAAGCATGTCTTACTTGACTGCGTTGAATATTCCACCACAAGGGATAAATATTTCAAATCCCGAAATTTGAAGAATCTTTTTAATGATAGAAGTTCTCATTTAATCATTGCAAGTTGAAAAGAACTAAAGCTGTTGAATGATTTGTATAGATAACTATTTTATGTTTGGAAGTTTATATTAATACTTTGATTTGAGTGGCTGTATCCTCAAAGGGAGTTAAAGTGCTGTAAAAGTATTTTCCCCCTGAGAGGGTACGTAATACTTTGAAAGTCAATTTAAAATAAACACGATTTTTAAACGTAGTATTCTTGCTGTTTTAATTTTGGCTAACAATTGGTGTAAAACCAACCAGGGTCCATGGAGGTAGCAAAGGTACCGTAAGTCCCCATGGTCCGTAGTGTATGGTGATCTACCTTCTGTTGTTGTTGGCGATCTATTGCCTGTTTTCATATTGTATTGTCCAAATAGGATTTTATAACATCCATACAAAATGTCATGTATCTTTTCAATGTCAGATGTGTTCCCGTCTTGATATGGCTGAAAATTAATATTGCAGACGTGACGTTAAATATCAACTCACTCAATATAACGGCAAATCGTTTAACAGTTGCTCCTAAGTATAGGCTAGGCAAATATATTACCTTCTACGTGAACCATGGAATATTTCTAGCAAAAGATAAATGGCGGAAGGTGGTGGATCGATTCGCGTTTATGAGGGGTAACAATGGCTCAACAAGGCTTCCACAATTCCATATCCGCCAGTATAGGAAAATCCATTGTAACTCAACAGAATATCATTCTGTAATAGTGTTTTTTTAAAACATGTAGACTCTGTGACAAACGTGTGTGATCACGATTGGCATTTCCTATTGCACTGTGAGAAACTTCTGCAAAGCAGAAATAGGTCGTGGAATAAATGTTCAGTATTATACAATATACATTAAGCAAGCATTGTATTCTTTGTAGTAAGACATCTCAAGGCGGAAGATTCTGAGCCTGACTTGTTTTCCCCGTGAGAAGTGCGGAAGGATGCTTCAAGATTTGTTTTCATTCAGCAAAGACAGACACCGAAGGGGGTCATGATGACCTGTACGAGCTGAGGCGTTTAATGATGTCGTCTATTTAATTGAATTATACACACAAACATATCGTAAATTATGTGAGTTTCCGGGTATATTGTACAGTGACAATAGTATGTCCTGTCAGCACTGTTAGGTTGAGGGCGTGAGCAACCTCATGTTGCAGTGTTAGTGAAACAACTCTGAAGTTTAGTTTAACCACACATATACAAACATACACTCGCAAACGCATACATACACGTGGATACGTATAAATATATATATACATATACACTTATGCACACATGTACACCTAAACACACAGTCACATGTACACACACAGACACAAATATGTGTGACCTTAAAATCTCAGTCGCAATACGTGACATCAACGTTTATGCAAAGTGTTTTGCTACGTGGGGTTATTGTTAAAACTTCTCAAATAACTTTTACTTTATGCTATTTTGTATGCACAGTTTCCTTTTTGGCTAGTACAGCAGTAACAGAAAGATTTGGTTTGTTGGCTTGTTGTACAATGCCACACTCAGCATGAGGTCGTCAACAACAAACTGGCACCACTTCTCATCGCCCAAGGTCCACGTGTGACGTAACGAGCAGAAGACCGTCAATTCGTCCTACGTCACCTTCGTGACAGATTTCTACCGGCTACACGAACCAGGGCTGAGATGTTTAGAGGTCGGCTGTCCTCACGGTTGCGGGCTGCCAATCTCGGTTGCGGGCTGCCAATCCCCATTCTCGAAGTCCATATCGTGGGCCAATATTGACGTCAACGTCTGCTGTGGGCCAAATGTCACCTCCGATGGACCCAGAGAAGCTGGAATCGAGTCGCCTTTAGCGATGAATCCAAGTTTACCCTCAGATTCGCGGACGGCATGCATAGAGTCTGGAGAAGACGCCGTGAACGGTATGCCCAATGTTGTGTACAGGAAGTCAACAGATTCGGGGGCGGAAGTGGCATGGTGTGGGGTGATTTCTGTGGGAACAACCGTTCCCTACTTCTGGTCATCCGTGGAAGCCTCAAAGCTGCTGCTTACCGCGATCAGGTGCTCACCTCTGAACTCGTTCCTTTCACGGCGACTCATGGCCCAGGTCTACAGTTCCAGAATGATAATGCTCGGCCACATACCGCGATGTTGACACGAAATTTCCCACAAAACGCTGAAATCAACGTCATGGACTGGTCATCGAGATCCCCTGACCTTAATCCAATAGAGCACATTTGGGATTTACTTGGGAGAAGGATTTGTGGTGTTTGGAATTTGCAGGAACTTGGCGCTGCCTTGCTAAAGCAATGGCACAGAATCCTCAACCACTTCTTCACAAGCATCGGGCAGTCGATGAGGAGACGGTGTTTGGCAGTGGTGAATGCGCGGGGCCACCATACACAATACTGAACTGAGAAATTTCGAACTTTTATTCTTGTGACTTGACATTCTGTATACTCATGTTTTGGAACGGCGGTGTAGCCTAATTGAACTAATTGTGGCACTGTCAGTGTATCGAGTACATCAAACATATCTCAGCAATGAAATAACAATTTGACCATCTTACCACCTCTTGTTCTTTTACTGCAGCACTCGCATATATGTAAGTGCAACAGTGGAACTGGAAGCATTCCAATACGCAGACATTGCAACACTCGCATATATGTAAGTGCAACAGTGGAACTGGAAGTATTCCAATACGCACACATTGCAACACTCGCATATATGTAAGCGCAACAGTGGAAACTAGAAGTATTCTAATAGTTGTATTTATGAAACATACAGTGTAACCTTCACTGCGTTGTGTGCCATACGACCTGGGTTCAACCATGTACTCTAGGAGTGGACTATTGTTTTCTAACTGGAAACAGTCTGTGTATTTACCGGTTTTCACGTTGATAGAAACAAGCTCGCCCTCGTTCCGTAAATGGCCACAAGAATAGGCACACTCAAGTTACATACACAATTCATCTTTCTCAAGTTATCGAGAGATTGATTATATTGTAACGTATCGATGCTCAAGTTGAAACTCAACTTTCATTGTGAATCCGAATTCTAGCACTCCAACATTATCAAGGAGCAATGTGATCTAAATGATATATGTTTTCTAAGCTCACAAAATAATACATATTGCAACAACGTTATAACAGCGACAGCACCAATAGATCAGAAGTATATAATTTAAAGCAAGATGATTCATAAGCTAAGTGATTAGTGATTACAGAACTAAAGAGAACTAAAGATAGATATTTACGGTAGGCCGGGTAACCAGGCTACAAAAAGATCTCCACTTGACTGCTGGTCTTCAAATAGCTGGATATTTTATTTGGACTGAGAAGCAGGAGTTAGCTCCCCTATACCCTATATAAAAGCAAGACGAGCTCATAAAATAGTAGGAAAGCCCATATCGTTCTCGCACCCTGCAGTACCTTCCAGAACTTTGTAAACTCAGCACACTACTACCCTACTGGACATCCGGATATACAATGGTATATACGTACTACAAAAACATATTCAATTGTCCATCTAATTTTATTGATATTATAATAATTGTAATCACTTCCTCCATAATAATTATAACGACGGAACTGGCCTTACTAAATAGAAATAAAGTCAGAATAATTTAGCTTACCAATGTTTATCATAGTTTAAAGTGATACATGGGCAAGATACATGTTTGTAGAGTTGAATAGATGATAACATTAACAAACTATGAGAATATTATAACATATAATGTGATAGCATAATGATAAGAGGAGCCGTGGTGATAATGCGATAGGAAGGTAATGCTGATATTATATAACACACACATATATAACGTGATGAGAATATAACCAATTGCAAGGACTCAGCAATGTGCGATAACAAAGTCAGCGCTGTTAATTCGTCATAGCCCATGCTGATAATGTCACAAGAACACTTCTGATAATAACGAATACTGTGAGAAGAAAGACTTCACTGATTATTTGATAACAAAAGCAGTGATGATATAACAAGCGTGGCTCTGATGATGTGTTGATTATATACCAAGGGAAATACTAATAATATGGTAACCGATAAGATATGTGATAACATATATCGCGATAATAATATGAGACCATAAGCAATGATGACAAAAGTTGTGGAAACAGCGTTGTTTCAAATGAGTCTGATGTTTCGGTGTAAGTACTAACACCGTCATCACATACTTGTTATTGGTGTTTGTACCAACACTTACACCTAGTTATCTATAGAACCTGGTTCTCCTTGATAACAAAGTCAATGCTATTAACATAACATATACCGTTATGGTAATATGTCAAAGACAATGTTGATAAAGACATTGAAACGTAATTCTGACAATATAATATATATAGTGCGAGTGATGTGATAACATATATAGTGCTGATAACATGATAACATATGTAGTGCAGCTAGTATGATAACAAAGGCTACAATATTAACTGAAGCTGTGCTGTATACATAATAAAAACTCTCTCCTGTCATGATCCCCATCCTAGGATCGTCCCTCCCTCCCTATTGTCACACCTCACACGCTCCTGTCACCCCTCTTTCTCTAAGTCATGATTCCCCGCCTCTTGATATGTTTACTCACTCACACAGAAGTCGCTCCAACTACAGGCGGTAACATGGTCACATAATGACTGCCATTGTCTACAGCGCTTGGGAAACAGTCACTGATAGTTGCATGGGCATCAGAAGTCTTCTGAGAGTCAGGTTGGGGTTCTTGTAAAGGGGACAGCTCTGTGTAGAACTGATCTCTACCAGGTCGACATGTCAGAGTGGTGTACTTATCTTCAGCTGTTGACTGGGCGACTGGTTCTAGGTAGTCCTGGCTTGGTACTGAATCCGGTTGATCTTTCCGTGTGTTGTCGTTGTCATCGTCTTTAGCCGCTTTTGCTGCAGCATCTGAAAGGATACGGGTGCCCTGCATAATACCCCGATATCAGACAAACCACATTGCCATTATATGCACCAACTCGTGAATATATGCGTTGCAATGAGGTGATTTATTCTATCATTTAAACAGGCAGGATAAACATGGTCCGTACACAGGCATGCAGCTGACCGTGTGTACTATAGTCAGCAATTCAGTGATTTGAAAAAATGGTAGCCCGTATTTAGCCTATCCAGCGCTTCGATAAACAGGATAGCCAGTATGCATTGTGCTTTGCCCTTTAATAAACGCAGGGTGGACAGGATACACAGTGCTCTACACTTCAGTAAACACAGGGTAGATCATATGTGTTAGATCTGCCCTGTGGTAAATAGTATACACAACATGTACTGTATTACATCGACCAGATGTACTTTACTCTGCTTCACTAAGGAGACTATGCTCTCGCGAACACAGAGTAGACCTCTTGAAAACACAGAGTAGACAAAATGTACAGTACTCTGCACTTTTGTAAACATAAGGTAGACACGATATACTGCACTCTGCCTTTTAGTAAACACAAGGTAGACCGAATGTACTCTGCCCCTTCTGTCAGTAAACAGAGCAGACTGCATGTTCTGTACTCTGGTCATTAGTAAACACTGGGTCGACCGAATGTGCTGTAATGATCCTTTTAGTAAACGGATTAGATTGAATGTTATGTAACCTTTAGTAAACAGATATGACCGGGTGTACTGCACTCTGCCTTTTGATAAACATCGTAGAATGAATGTATTGTACTGCACACAACAGTCAACACAAGGTAGAGCAGTTGTAATTAACACACTGTAGATGAATTAACTTTGCATTTAGACTACCTCTCACTCTACGATGTCTTCTCCTTGCATACAATATGGCGATTACACCAACGACGAAGACAAGAAGTCCAGCTGCTCCACCTGCCGTAAAGACCACGTAAAGCGGGGTCGTGGCTGAATAACAAAGTCGTTAGATTTACTCACATGCTCAGATCACGGGATACAGTGCCATGTTCATGACAACACATAAATGCTGTCACTTAGAACATGTATGACACAGAGACATTCATATTAGATAGAGTATCACTGATATACCACACAGCAACGTATACGGAAAACACAAGTTTTACGAGTGGAATTTGAGAATTACTCTTTAAGAATGTTAAGATATCCATTGATTTGAGTACTGGCGAATCATCAATTTACCAGATGCCAAAAAGGTAAATTAGCTACTTATGGATATATGTACATTGGGGGATTTAGAGCACTTTTGTGTCGGAAATGTGCAAGAACAAATGTGTATATTTGTAGAAACCATCCACAAAGCAATTATTTGTGAACGTTTTCTACCTTCAGGCAGTAGTATACCAATGTATAACCACAGAACATAGACGTTGATCTTAAGTTAGTCTTAATAGAATTATCTCTAGTTAACCAAACATGGCAGGGGACTCTATTAAAGCGCTGACAACCTCTGATGGAATTTTCAGCCTTCAGTGAATGTCCAAAATAACTGGAAAACTATAACAATCTATGCGATGTATGAACAAGAAGGGGACGTGAATCTACCCGACACAGTGGTAAAGCTTACAAAAGACGCCTAAGCAAAGAAACCGGCCTCAAAATAGATCTTCACAGACATGTTGGTCTAGCGATAACACGTAAGAGTATGACACTTACTTTGATGTTCCTAATCCGGTATCCATAAGTATACATAATAGCAGCGTGTAGCGTGTAATACTAAATTAGACAAAGCAGGTGCTTGGGACCTAAACAGTTTGTTTTAACAATACGAAGAATATAAGACTTGTGGCTATGAACTACGTTCCAGATGTCCTAGAACCTTCCAGACCAGTCTCCACACTCAATCTAAATGTAGTAACTAGCACACAGACCTATGTTATACTAACCAAACACATTGAACCAAGTGATGTCATGACAACAATGAACAAGCAATAGGCACAGGAAGTATAAACAATTGATACTGAAATGAACAATGGAAGACATAAGCAATGCACCAAGGAAGTACACGCCGTGAAAACGGAAGCCTTAAATGACTTCATGCTACTTACGTACTACGTGCACAGTGACAGTCGTGGTAGACTGTTTACTCTGTCGTGTTCCATTACAAGTTGTGACAATATTGGTAACGGTGCAGATATACACCCCACTGTCACTTTCCTGTATGTCCTGTAGATGAAGAGTCCCATTTTCAGAAGTCATTGTACCTACGCCTTCCTTTGACCACACTAATGAAGTCACTTTTGGGTGTGCATCTGCTGTACAGTTGATGGTCAGATCTTCAGATTCGTTGATCACAATCTGGGAGTGGCCAATGTGGACGGACGGTGGATCTATGGAACACGTGATTAATTAGTCAATATCATTACAAGATTGTATCACTTATTAGTCAACTTATACAACACACTACTTATGCTGCCTCCTAACTCACAATAAGGGTTTAAATTGTTATTCGGTCTCAGTCGGCCAGGGAGCGAACCCTATATACAATTGCACCACCAACTGACGTATGGTCCTTCACAGCACTCTGACATTGAAACACTGGTCTGGTGAACACAAGGGGTCGGTGGTTTGTGGCACTGGTATGTGAATCTGTGTCTGGATTCGCTGTTCGTGCCGCAGATGAGTTTCAGGATCTGTTTATCCTACAATGTCTATCAACCTGACACTATTACTCGTTAATTCCTCCCTAATTGATTTGAGATATCCGGGTGCACCTTACACCCCATACAATATACAGTATTCTTCTCCTCGACAATAAAACATCAGTATACGACATAAAAAATAAATAAATAAACACGTCCCCAGTTTATACAACATAAAATATTTGTTTCTTACAGTGCACGTCAACTGTAACATTGTCCTCTCCAGGTGGTGTTATCCCATTGTCTGCGACACATCTGTACAACCCGGAAGTAGACTTGTATACCGTTGGTATAGTGTAGATCTGATCTCTGCCAACAACCTTCCCTCCATAGTACCAGGTGAAGATGGACGGGAACGGGTTTGCTGCTGTGACTGAACAGTTCAAAGACACAACCATCTCACCCAAGATCACAGTATAACCTGTGCAAGGCTGCACTGGTGTTAGCTGTACTATTGGCGGAACTGAAAATAAATTGGCAGTCACATTATATAATCCACTAATTCTTAAACGCCATCTGTGTTCAGAGTCTTTGGCGTTTGGTTTCCAGGATTATATGTTTTTAAACACAGTCTCGAAATGAATTTTCTGTCTGACTTGATTCATGCCTTTACTGTTAAACTCAATCACCTGATTATCACACTTTTGTTTTTGTGTCACTGGCCTCCGACTAGTCACGACATAAACATCAAACAGACTCAGCAACACAAGTATTGTGGGTAACGTTCACTCATGTCTCGGAATAAACATCAAACAAACTCAGTAAGTGACGGGTGTAACGTGCTGTTCAGGGATGTTACTGGGATAATGTACCATCGATATGCAGATAAGCAGTTTAACACGTTGCAATGGGTTGCAAATGCTCTCCTTCTTAGAATTTGCCGTACTTACAGTGCACGTCAAGTGACACGCTGTCCTCTCCAGGTGGTGTTATCCCATTGTCTGCGACACATCTGTACAACCCGGAAGTAGACTTGTATACCGTGGGAATAGTGTAGATCTGATCTCTGCCAACAACCTTCCTTCCATGGTACCAGGTAAAGTTAGACGTGAACGGGTTTGCTGCTGTGACTGAACAGTTCAAAGATGCGTACTTCTCACCAAGCAAATACACGAATGCCGACCGTGAATCGACGGTAGCTATGGCAACCGTAGGTGGATCTGAAATGAGGTTTCCGTTCATATGTGCATTTAATGTGCCTAGTGCAATAATTACAGTTATTATCACCGCATTTTTTCGCGTTCTTTGGTCTTATGACAACGACTGATTAAGAGACAAACATTTTATGTGACGAGGCGGTACGTTTTAGGTTCGAGTCGGCGTTGTTGGAATAAATGAGTTTTTTTCAGGCGGTTCACCAATGAAATTAGAAGGCTCGGTCATTGAATGAGAAACACAGAAAATGAACATGCCTCCGTTATATGCATTAATATAACTGTTTATTGTGCTTGGGACATCGCAAGACCTGAACACTTGACAACCATGTGTTTTTACTTTATACAACACCGTATGCTGTCATATAATTATTATAATGACTTTAATTGTTGTCAGTATGTTTTTGGTCTGTTGCATAAAATATTTTAAGAACGTCAATATCACAATATCAACAGACACAGGTCGTCAATAATAAACGGTTCCGATTATCAACAATAAAAGGCTCCGGTCAACAATAATTAAAGGATCAGATTATCAATATCAATAGGTTCCAGTTATCCCTATCAGAAGTTTAGGTTGCTGTTACCAATAGTCTTGGACATGGCAACATTATCAGTTTACGAGTGAACACCATTAGGCCTTGAGGGTAGATATTTACAGACTCTAACAGGATTGGGCTAACATATAAATCATACTGCGTATAAAGAGTAAACCTTTTGAAATTGTACCAACTGTATGAATCCGCGTAACGGATTCTTGCAAAAGTTTGCACATTGGTTTTTAGTTTCATAATTCAATGCAACGAAAGAAATACACAGTCAATCCTTATAATTAAATTCAGCAACAAATACTATGTTACCACCGATTAACATTTTCGGTGTAAGAATTCGGTAATGGCGTGACATGACTCAGGTGACTCATTTACATAAAATGACACCCCTACCAAACCATTAGCCAATCAGCATAGAGCTACCCAAAACAACTGTCAATCAACCAAGCTAACATCGGTCGGCGAATCAGAGTGGAACAACTCAACGTGCCGCGTCCCGGTATCGGCAAAGTTTCAAGTTCAAACGTTTGAATTACTACCTGTGAACTGAAAGAGACAGTTTGAAAAGTGAGAATTGGAAATGAAGCCCGATCATATGAAGTTGGTGGTGGAACTGAGATTGTAGTATTTGCGCAAGTAGAAAGAGGCTGTGATGTGACTGAGATTGCGATGCCATGAACTGATGTTCCATCGTGCGCATGCTCTTGTCGAGTCGTTGCAACGTTATTAACGTTCACGGATAATTTTGAGTTGTTTGTTTATGTTATGTTAATTAAGGTACCCGAGTGCAAGGGAATTCCCTCGCTGTGTACAGGTATTCCCCAACATTCCTCAGGTCCGAAAGTAGTACGGTTCGGTGGGCGTGGCTTATTTTTTTCAGATTCATTGGGGATTCATGTTCCCAGCTAACCAATAAGTTTGCCAGAATTTTTATGAACACAATAAAAATTTAATTATTACATATTGACAGTAAACAGCCTTGTGTCATCAACAGTGACGACGTCATTCCAATCATATTGTGACGTAAAGTTAGAATGACGTAACAAATGAGCAGCCCCAGATGCTACCATGGGATGCAGCTGAAACGGCTGATGACACTTCACTGCTGTACCCGTACTCGATGTAAACGAGAGAAGACAGTAAAACCCTTCCGTTTACTATTGTGTTTACAATGTCAATAAACATCATGTGTTGGCCAATTTTAGACGGTTTCAAATGAAATATTCCCTTGCTTCAAATACTTAATAACACCCGGCAACTGGCCAACACATGATGTTTACCTCCTAAATGTGTAATAACTTTGTGAAATTATTAAACAGTGATATCTTGAACGGGTGACTTATTAAATTTCATTATGACTTGCCCATGGAAGATACTGCAGTGAAATATTTGTACGGCAATATTACATTAATGTAATACCGCTAGACGCATGACGTCATAACGCTTCATAGTTATGACGTCACAATGTAATGCCGCTATAGCAATGGTACTAGACCTTGCTTGACTCGCGGAAAACAGAGAGTCATCACATTGTAGGCAATAGACCGATCCAGTCTGTCTATCAAAGCTGGCGCATGCGTCGATTTCGGCCAATCAGCAGGCCGGGCGCGCATTGTGCATTTGTCAAACTTATTTCCGGGGTCAAACGAAGCCTCCGAAGCGATGAGCTTCGAATTCTGCCGTTCACACTCGCAATATCTATTATACATTGCTGCGATTTGATGAGTACCTTCAACAAACTTTTTGGGTGAAGACAAAAAACTGAGATTGATCAAAGAATGTGATAGGCCTCACGATCAGTTAATTGTCGGCACCGTCGTTCTGGAAACCTACGTCTGCTCGAAGTTCAGAAATTGCATGAATTTCCACACTTTCGCACATGTGCAAAACCATTACCAATTAGATGACAACAACTAGCAGTTTAAGGATTCGCAAGTGTCATAAACACGGATATTTTTTGTAGCTTCAAGATTGTTTTTTGCTTATCGTTTTAATACTGGGCATTGGTTTGGTTAACAATAAAGCTGAAAAGAGACGGGCGAGAAGGCCGTGACACAATGTAAACAAATCTGATAGCGATCTGATTTCGGTTAGGGACGACCAACATGGCAAAACGTGTTACATTAAAAAACAATGTGATAATATGGTTGCCTTCGATCTTAGATATTCTTAAATTTGTCACACATTTTATGATGTTGTCAAGTTTCAAAAGCACAATCTGAAGGGCTACTGTGCAGTACACTATCTGTTAATAGCGCAAAATATTTGAAGAGTAATATTTTTTATTCAAAGGAACAGTGTAAGCAGATGATTGTCACGCAATATCCAAAATATGAAAAGCATTTCAAATGAGTGTCTATAAAACCATGCCTTAAATATTTCGGAATTTCCATAAAGACTTGTGGATCGAGACGAAAACTATGCGAGAAGAATAGTCTAGTGACTTTCTGGAATATTGGAGGGAATTAAACCAAATTGTATTTCTTTACTAAGAGAATATTATTTGTTTCTTCTTTTTTTTTGTAATTTTTGTTACAATATATTTTTTTCATGTAGGAGTGGTCCATTGGTACACTTTAGGAATAATACAGTCAGTAAAACTGTCATTTTAATTACTTCAAGGGAAATGATAGCAAGATATCTTTTAAGAATCGTTCATCCTTAAGAAAACGTAGAAAGGTAATAAAATAAATAATAATATAGTCAATTATAAGCATACCTAACTGAGTGACATATTTGATTCATGTGGTTTGAAAGCAGCATCAGGGATACTTAGACAAGACTACAGACATGTCATGGCAGAGCAATAACTTGGCTCTAGTTTCTTGGCTCCTTAGTAACTTAGTTTCTGCTTTAAGATGTTTTTAAAAAATAATATATTTGCTAATAAGATTAGTCTGAAAGTGATTACTCGTATCGTCACTCATATAAAAGTTACTTCAACATCCAGAGAGTTTGAAAAAAGTGTAACAACAAATGCTACGTTTAGGCCACACCCTGGTCTGGCATTATTCAGTCTTGTAACAGAATAACTTACAAAATCACAGTTGACTATTCATGAATATTGAAACACACATTTAACACAGATTTGATGTGATGCTTCTTAGAAATCACCAGCTTTTGAGGAGGTTACCAATGTTTTATGACTGAGCCAAAATGGTGTTTATCAAGATGGATAAATTGTTCAAGGTGTGTTGATGAATGGTTATTTGGAAAATTAGCTTCATTTTAAATTGCACACTGGTTTGCAGGATGTGAATGCTTTGGGCGTTTTCCTAAAGTTATGACTTTTGCCACTTTTTCGAACAACTTTAATATGTTTTGATGACATTAGTAAGTATTCCAGAAAAGGAAATAGATCAGATTTCGTGTTATGTCCTCTAGGGGTATGGTCTCAGATATAATAATACAAAGATTACTAGCGTCATTGTTTAAGAAGCAATGATGTACATATGTAATTTCATTATTATTATTTATTTTTATGTACATATGTAATTTTTTTGACAAAATTTTGGAGATATGTTTTTAATTTTGGAGATATCCTTTGCACCTTATGTCCATTAGTAATTATCTCTGAAGAAACCTAGTTAACTGTTTTGGTAACTGTGGATTCTCTGTTCAGGGATTTTATTGTTTCTGAAAGATGGGTCAGTGTACAGGTGCAGAGTGTATCTTGGATCTTCAGTGTTACGGTGGTGTTATGTACCTGAACATAAACACTAGCAGTTCATGAAGTCCAGGAATTGTGAAAGTGTGTAAATTAGGATTCCACAACAAAGTACACACAGAAAAATAAACTGAATAGGATGATTAAAAAAATATATTTCCATATATTAAGTGTCATTTTAGGATGGTGTACAGATTTGAAGAGGGAAATTTTATTGAGATTTACTGAAGATTAGCTGCTGAATATTTGCTTCTGAGTATGTTTCTACTAGTATGGAAATATTTTTCTGGTTTGTTACTCAAAGGTATAAACCCATGATTTCACATAAGTGATTGAACTAAATTTGAACATGGGATAAGAGATTGAACTGAAGGCTCCTCGCGCACTGTTGACAATCTATTTATAGACACCGAAACGATCTGCAACTTGAACATGTGGTTGTGATCCCGGTTATTATAGAATTACGATGGGAGTCTAGAGGTAAAAAAAGAAATAACATACTTCAGTTTCACTTCCCTGCTAGTATCTTAGACGGACGTGAAATGCCAGACAGATTAATTATTTCGACAAAAAATACGCTTCCAACACGCAGCCGCTGGCCGAGACGATTTTTCATCGGTCATATAACTCATTTTCACTCGCTAATTAAAGTCTGTCAAATAAGATATATTAAAAATAAAATACGTAAAACTTTCCCCTTCAAATATCATTCACAAACGACGGATACCAAAGTACAACAAAGAGAATTCATCAGCACAGTTCTCAATTACGTACGTTCCGCCGGAGGTGACGCCATTGTCAGAGGTTGTCCCCACAACCTCAAAAAACGAAGTGGGCGAGGCTTGTCGGCCCGGACTGGATCGGTCTATTTCGCCACAGTTTCTATCAATTTCAATCTTATACAAAACCCAGTCCACAAATCAGACGCAATGCAGACTTTATGATATTATATGTTTAATGGTTATATGCTTAAATTCCATGTCCAATATATATTTATGACTGTTAGTACCGTGTCTTAAATCTCACTAAACGTCTCATGGCACATCCTTTAGACTATCTACTCACATTTGACGTCCAAAGTGACTTTGTTACTCTTCTCTCCACCAGACTGACAGGTCCAAGGAGACAAGTGTGTCGCAGAGACATTCCTGATGGTCAGAATAAATGTGTTCTCCCCTGCATGGGAACACTCGTAGTTGGTGCTATCAGTGGTTTGTTGCCCTTTATTGCCTCCGACTGCGCAGACAGTGGCTTGAGAGATCTCCCCCTTGAAGATAACCAAACCTTGGACGCCCGCCTTCACGTGACAGTTGAAGATGAACTGGTTTCCGTGTATAGTGGATGCATAGCGTGGTTCAAGTGTTATACTTCCACCTTTAAGAATACCATGGTATGACTTGACGTAAAGGCTTGGCTATAATGACATTTGTTTACTGAGTGAGAAGTTTTTAAGTCGCACTCAACAATAGTCCAGCTGTATGGAGGCATAACTAGAGTAGATGGTCTTGTACATGAGTAAACGATGACTCGAGCAACCATTTATGTTCACAGATATTTTACACTCGAGCATGAAATAATCCTCCAGATAATGTGATTATGGTGATTGGAGTTACGTGTTAGTGGCTTCTTTGCATAATCTACTGGTTATTCGAACATATGATAATCCATCAACAAAATACAAGAGTTGTTATACGTTGATACTTCGCAGCCCAGACCAATATGTATACCATCACAAATAGGACTTCCTTGGTAAGAAGTAGTGCTTCCTCAACCATAAAATAAGCCATCCTTCGTCACGAAATAATGCATCCTCGGTGAAAATATTAATATTCCTTCCAAAAGATGTACAGTCAGACTTTGGTGTGAACGAAACTTGTTGAACGCAGATATTGCAGTACCTTTTCAGGAATGATCTAATATATAAATGTAATAATAATAATTATATTGTGCAAATAAGATCTCACGTAATGCTATAACATGCGAATACTATATGATATTGATAGTGTCTCACGTGTAGGTTTATCAAGTGAATGGTGAATAACGTAATTTGTATCATGTAAATATTTTATGGACTGTTTTATCATGTGAACAGAAAGAATGTAATTTGTGTCATGTAGACAATATTCCATGGACTGTTTTATCACGTGAATAGTAACGAATGAGATTTGTGTAATGTAATATACCATGTCAAGTTTTATGATGAGAATAGTAAATATACCCTTTGTGTGTGGTGGGACGGTGGTAGTACAGCCACACAGGCCTTTCCAGCATATAACACAGAACAATATGGAAACTTCCTGAGCCGTTATACTATATACATCGACAGTCTTTTGGCAGCTCACATTACACGAAGACCAGCAGGTGTGTAGGGATCCCTTTTCTTCCAAGATTCTCAGCCTAGGACAATTTTAGAAGGTTTTGGGGCAGTTGTAAGTACTTCTGTCTTTCTTATCTTAATTACTGTACAGACATATTTTTATACAAACAATGTTCTGTCACGGAAATGCCTAAGAACATATTTGTACTGCTTTGTAAACTTAGTTACGTTCTTAATACAGTTGTTAATTATGTTATGTTTATTTCCTGTTCACTGATTTTACCCTGCATTCTCGCACGAACCAACGTTTCGTGTTTGTGACGTCACCCATCGCTGGTTTAGACTGATGTAAATGAACGGATACTGATGTGATATTTTCAGTACAACATAACATACCTATAATGATCTGGGTGACCGGATAATTACTACTGCTGCTGCCTTTACATATTGGAAATATGTGAGAACATACCATCGTTATCAACCGGTTTCAGTATATCTCCCGAATATAAAAAAACCCCGTGTTTTAAGTAGAAGACACAGGTTGCCTGGTGTGCAATTAGATTGTCATGAACACTGTGGAAACCACCCCTAACCTAATTATATCTATATTTCCTGTCCCGGGAGGCACTGAATGGAAATATGTTTCCCTTTTAATTGTAATAATGGATTTGTGGACTTAAATCAACAGGTTGCTAATATAATGAGTTGTTAATCCAAAACGTAGTCATCCATAAAGTTGTATGTTTCAGTTTTAGGTTTCTAACATACATAACAGCCTCCATCGGCCGACCCCTTGCTAAAGTCTCTAAATCGCACCATCCCAATGCAACAAGGAAGCATATTGCTGACAAAGATAAATACTAATAATTGACAGGATAAACCAGAACAAGATCTACTTACAAAGACCATGAAACACACAGAACATTCCAAACAGCAGAACATGAAACATGATCGGTATTGATCAGAGCACCAGTGTTGAATGTTGCCAGTCTCATCAAGGGATGTGTTCATCATTTCCCGAAGAATATCCATGTAACAATACACACATGTTCTGATACAGGATACAGTAACGCGGGTCCCTACGGTCACAGGAAAAGCATATTTGTTTCCCGAAACCTCCCGAAACTTTAATAAACGTTCGTTCCAGTCATGCCATCTGGACTATTTTACAGGTTTTGTGGATGGGTGCCCAACATCCTCGCACTTCCAGGTTCGTCACAATCGTTTGTGGCATTTTTATATTTTGAATTGTTCGGTCTTATCTTTGCCCGTCATCTGCTCTAAAACAGCGCTGATAATAAAACAAATCACTCTGTTTATGGGATGGAGTTTACTACTGACACCCTAGTGACCTAGTCCACGTAGCAAGTAAGAGCTCCTGTGCCGACCGATGTGCTACCAATGTTGAGGCTTGATGCAAAGTGCCATGTGTTGAGACACTTACGTTAAAATGTGTCCTTAAAACATAAACATGCATAATACCCTAAAACCTACCAGAGAATGCATCTCTGATCACTTTATGCACAAGTTAAACTGACACCTAACTGAATCACCTCGTTTCCTTAGTGATGTAAATTACATAAAGAGACATAATCAAGACTTGTTCTAATGCTGGTGATATTTGCCATGATCAGGACAAGGTCCTCAGTGCTCTAGGGCCGTCATATCGTGGACGCTTCCCGTTAGAGTACATGGAGCCTCCACGAATTTACTTTCAACGCGGGCATGTTCTCGTTATACCATGTATTATGGTACAATGGTACAAAAACACGCCGAACATGGCTATTGTGTGAATAGTACTATGCTCAGACTGACAAAGATATATGTCTTTCTCAAATGGACGTAAACATTCTAAAAAGGCAACCAATATGTTTATTCACACTTTTATTGAAAATAGTGACAGTTATCCGGTCACACGAGCCTGGTCCAAAGACAGCACGGTCTGGTCACAGCTGACTGGTCGATGAATTTGCATGCTACACCCTCAATTTTTCAGTCAGTCACTAGCTCGTGAACAGACTGTGGTGTATTTGAATCAAGCTCTCGTGTTGGAATGAAAGGGACACAACAGATGCTTTCTGTCGGGTGTGATTTCTTTGCATACCTGACTTCCAAACCGAACGCTTACAATGAGTGAGTGAGTTTAATTAAAGCCACTTTGGCATTTTTTCATTCATATTGTTTAGACAATACATTTCAAACTAAAAACTGTAAAAGAAGGACAGTAACAAAAATAGATAATCACTGACTGAGATTTAAAACTAGAATGTAACAGTAAACTATATTATCACATATAACAATACAATACTTAGACGGGCTACCTGCATTGACCACAGGTGGATTTACACCATCACTAAGGTCATTGCACTTCAGGTAGCCAAACAGTAAAATAAAATATACATTCGGAGGACGTCAAATACTTTGGATGAAATTAGACCCTCTCGAGGAACTTCTACCCTCTTTGAGGTATTGTCACTAACAATAACAGCTACTTATTCACTCAACCAAAATTCATGATAACTCATAAATTACACTTCATAATAATAAAAAATCAATTGAAACAATTTCTTTTTAAAATCCGATTAATTCAGCAAGCATTAGTAAGCAGATCCTTCATAGATGTTGCTTAGAAACATTGATCCTTTGTGATGCAATACAGTACAATCAAGCAAGACATCATTGACTGTGGTTCTTTCATTCCCGTGGGGGATCTTCACCTATTAACAAATATTCATGAATATGTCTTGACCTCTCCAAAATCTGAACTGATAACCACGGTACGAGAACACGATAGTTGGTTTTATTTGATGTAATCTACTTCAAATACCTACTTGAGTGACCCACTTCTTCTCTATTAGATCACGGATATAAGATTTAATAACTGTGTATGGGAGGAGATGTAAACCTATGACCTACGATATATAAATGCTGCAAGCATTGTGGTCTTTGTTCTAATGACGGCGGGCATTTCGCTACATGAAGTGATATTTTCCGCGAGGTCCACACAAATGAGGAAGGATGCTAAAAGTTTTGTTTTCAGTAAGCAGTGATACATAGCAAACGGGGTCATGATGGCAGCACTGACGAAAGATGGCTAACTTTGATTACCAACTACGTTATAAAGTTTAAGAGCCCTTATGGATCTAACAGATAGATAGATAGATAGATAGATAGATAGATAGATAGATAGATAGATAGATAGATCGTCTTAAAAAACGCTGACATTATATCTGAATATTGTACACTTACGCATATGGTTGTCGCCTAAACAGAGAAGAATTCTCGTCTATTATGACGACCTGAATTCTATAAATGTATATGTTTGTATCTTTATCACATGAACATGACTGAAGTGTTTGCTTTAATACCAAACCAGACACAAATATTTCCTTACATTGTCTCTAACTTCCAGCGGGGCGGTGGGGTAGCCTAGTGGTTAAAGCGTTCGCTCGTTACGCCGAAGACCCGGGTTCGATTCCCCACATGGGTACAATGTGTGAAGCCCATTTTCTGGTGTCCCCCGCCGTGATATTGCTGGAATATTGCTAAAAGCGGCGTAAAACTAAACTCACTCACTCTAACTTCCAGCATTGCTGTGGCTGTTCATGCAACGTTGTTACGACTGTCAACAAGGATGGCGCTATTTTCGGCCATTACCCTCTTCCTGGCCAGCAAAGCGTTTATCATTACTGTTAATATAGCGATATCTCGTTCCAGTCCATCCTACTTGATAAACGGAACCAGCGTTGTCTCCTGCCTTGACTTGCCTTGAGACGGAAGAACGCTTGTTTACGAACACATCTGCCTTCGGTAAATATCGTTTGTTTCCGTGTAAATTGTCTTAATATGGTCATCCGGTGTCTCCTCACAAATGACGTCATCAAGTGGAGTGAGTAAATGAATGAGCTGGATTTATCGCCTAAAGTGTCGGCGTTGATGAAAAATAGACGCCGGAGTTGATTCAATCTTTTCGCACTATACATCGTGTCCGGGCATGAAGATCGAGGCGACGAAAGCCGTGATGTCACTTGACTTACATAATATGGTCGCACGAAAACATGGAAATAGTAACTTAGATGTACGTTTCATAGCTTTTATGTCACTTCTAAACGCTGATACTGTGTTATGTCACCAATTTAAAGTGGACCCATTATCAATCATTTTGATAAAAATATCCCCTAATCCAAATCTCCACCCACCACCACCAACATTACCTGAAAATACATCGATCTATATCTTTTTTTCTCACCATGACAATGTAGGGGTATGTCGACGGAAGTCTTATCTGTGGTGTTGAATGGGTTAAAATTGAACAAATACATCTTTGTCGGTATACTGGTACACTCATAAACACATTACGATGTGTAATTGTTACAGTTCCGTATTACGGTTTATAGGCATAACTTTAATACCGTGCAGCCCTATGAGATGTCTGTTTCCGGGGCTCACTGAACAGTGACAACAGCATGTGCTGTCAGCATTGTTAGGTTGAGGGGGTGAACAACCTGACTTTGTAGCGTTAGGGAAACCACTGTTTAGTAAATATACACATACACATGTACGTAGGTAGCACACACACACACACACACACACACACACACACACACACACACACATGTATTTTACGTCACACATAAATGTCGTTTTCTGATTGGCTGAGCGCTCTTCTATTATATTTCAATGCACCCAGAGTACAAACCGGGTGCATTACAAGTGCATTCTTTATCTCGAATAACATTGAAACATGCATGATGCACAGGATACCGATGTTTTTTCGCAAATGGAAATCGATGGAAGGGCGATAATTCTAAATCATCCATCCATCCATCCATCCATCCATCCATCCATCCATCCATCCATCCATCCACGCACGCACGCACGCACGCACATTTTCAAATTTTCACATCTAAAAACTAATGAAGTTTCAACATCACACCTGCTCCGACATGATAAATGCTTGTTTTGGATAGGGCCACACGGCAATGTGTGCTTGAAGTTCACGGCCGCCGTTATGAGATTAACACGCCACTTGACGCTGCTTGAATTGTTTCAACGTTAACTACAATTTTCTCTCTGTACAGATGTATGCCTCACTTGCAGCCTGCTTGTTTGTGTGTGCGACAGCTCGACCTTTAAAAGGTGTTTACATCTTATGTCAGACACGGTTTGCAACCAAAGGTGTAAATATCTCTATCGAGTCAGGCTGCGCGATGTTCAGGCAATAGGTAGGGAGCACGACACGAAAGGTTTGCTGGTTAAAGCCCTGGCATCTGTCACGTTGCTGTTTAGTGTGAGGATGTGTAGGTGCAAGGTACACAAACTTACCACATTCGCAGTGATAATATGTCTTAATTTCGCCCGAGAAGTAAAAAGCTACGACCATTCCTTCTCGCGCCCGATATAGATAGAAACTATTATCAAAAGCAGGGGTTCGCTCGATTCTCTGTCTCTGGGTTTATGTCATATCTTTGAAGGGCATTTAGAAATGGAACACATATGGAAGGCAAGTTTTATGGCTGTCAACTAATGACCTGATGAAGGAGCAAGCATACACTCCGCGAACTTGACATCCATAAATCTTTCTTTTCGCCTAGTTTTATAGGAAACACGACCTGTAAGTATGTATGTGCAGAACTGTTGCCAGACTTTGTTGCTAGGATATAATTTTATTGAGCTTTACTCTCATATTAAGTTGACATATACTTAAATTACTGAAGTCCTCACTCACTCATGTTCAAAAGACATTAGTACTTAGCTGCACGTACATACCACCAGCGCACGTGTTGCACGTACATACCACCAGCGCACGTGTTGCACGCCACAACCATATTCACCATCAACTTATCTCCTGTCATACCGACGTATCTTCCAGCTGTAGTGTCGTCTCTGTATGCCGACGGTCACTAGGAATGACTGCGTGGTATCACTAATCCTCTCCTAAATTATACAGATTATATTCTCATTGGGCGTGATACTGTCTCTTGTTGAACATCGTTTCTTGGTAACGAGTAGCTTCCACCAACAAGACTGTAGTCTTGTTGTCATTATGAAGCATGTGACGACTGTTTATTGGTTTGTTGTTTAACGCCACAAGACTGTAGGCTGGTTGTCATTATGAAGCATGTGACGACTGTTTATTGGTTTGTTGTTTAACGCCACAAGACTGTAGGCTGGTTGTCATTATGAAGCATGTGACGACTGTTTATTGGTTTGTTGTTTAACGCCACACCCAGCAATATTCCACTTGTATTAAGGAAGTCTCTAAATTATTGTCTGGATCAGACAATCTAGTGATCATCATGAGAATCGATCTACGCATGTTCGAGCCAAGCCGATCCCGATAGGCGCCTGTTACGAGAAGCTGAAAATTACTGAATGAAGAGCATTCCTAGCCCAGATCTTCATGAGTATGGCGCGTTTCACATGCAAACATAACATCAGCAAAGTTCAGAGTTGGTGTGCCCATAACCTTGACTAGATCACATTGATGGTTCACAAAGAGTGACACCTTAATTCCACTGCAGCCGCTTTCCTTTTTGACCTGTCTGTAGGTCTTTCTGGAGCTCATGCCACCGTTAATTTCGTGGAAATCTGTCTAAATGGCTGCAAGATTGTCAAACAAACAACTATAAAGCACATTTGCACTCTTTGCAACAAACGTTAATCAAAAGCTCTGTTTTTCTGTTATATTGATGTTGTAGTTTTCTAGCCATTGTTTGCAATACTGCCCTCTTGCACGTTACCAGTTACTATCTATCCACCCAGAGCGTAAGCCTGGCAGAGACACGAATTTAAGCGTAGCTGACTCCATGTATTCAAAAATATTGTGCTGCAATGGCAGGATAAGACGCTGGTGGTTCTAAATTACAAATTATATCTATAATGGCATTTAATATCGAGCACCGTGGTTTTACACCTGTTTTAGAATATATACAATCAATATGGAAATTACGATTTGCTTTATACCTTGAACCCAGGTAAGACGGGATCCTCCGGATGATGAGAGAACATTCTGACCACCATGTACACAGCCATCCCAAGTACTGTTCATCATCGTTCGTGGTCATTGGTTTGACTGTATCAGACTCGACTCGATTCGGATCTGATTCCGTCACTCTCAAAGTGATTATCAATTACATATCTGCCAGGGCCACATCCCCTCTCGCCAAGACACGGAACATTGAAAATGTTGTGAAATCATCTAGAATGTCAGGACTTCGATACGTTTTTTTCTTCTGAAATATCATGTTTGATATATAATCTTCTCAGTGACTTGTGTTGGTGTTAAAATACCGATCTTGACTTGGTATCCATGTGTAAACTGCACGATGGTATTGCAGCGGGATAGCACTAAACAATAATCATTAGTCCGCTTAGTAGTCACACACCTGAACATTCGCACGCATACACGCATACGTGCAAGCACGTCGCTTAATAATACTATACGGGATGGAAGATCTTTGTATTAAAGATACCAGACATTCAAAATGGTTCCCTCTATAAGAAAACCTCCCCGCCCTCGCGGACGAGATCAACACTCCCACACCCCGTCTTGACAGGTGAATCACTCACCACCCTAAGTACCCTGTCACCTTCTGACGGGGCAGTCGGCTAACGAATATTTAAATATGGCGACAAGACAATGCCGGGACAATAACACGCCCCTCTGGACCATGTCGCATGGAGGGATGGTATTTGAGGAAGGTGGGAATTTGTCTGGGCAAATCGATATTTCAAGATGGTTGTATGAGGATTGTGACTACATTTGTTAACATAACATTGTTGCTTTCCGTGACACGCCCGCCCCTACAATAAAATTTGATTTTTTAAAAGCTATTTAGAAACCACTTCACTCCCATTTGCTGTGCACCTACATCTGAATCAGCTTTGCATGGGAACCTCGACCCTGTGACGTTTTTATTCATACTTTAAATGCATATGGCGCGTTAGGGTAGCTTAGTGGAAAGACGTTAGCTCGACAGTACCAATGTCTGAGTTAAAACTGGCTTCCACAGATAGCTCCGATGTCTGGCGTCCAATTTCTGTCGTGAGAGTACCTGAATATTGCCAAATGCGGTTTAAAATCTGCACTCATTCACTTACTCCATCTGGGACAAGGCTAGGGTTCTTATATGGCACCTACGATTAATTGTATATATTCGAGGCTAACCAAAGAAATAATAAAAATATATGTCATCGTTCCTTACCCAGCCAAATATGTTCTTTTAACCTGGCTTATCTGCAATATTCAAAGTATTTGCACACCGTTATCGTTCATCCTGATAGGATATTTTCATAACGGGTGTTGTTCCTTCATCGCTGGCAGTCAAGGAATTTCTTTCATCACTTTTAATTAAAACGATCTTAGATTTGACAAAATTATTTGAAGCAGCAGGCATAAATTATAACATGACGCTCATTAGATGACGAGCCATCCAAACTGACACTAACTTGATGCCCCTCTCACTGGGATTGGACTGTTCCATAGCATGTCGGGGATGTACCCGGATTGCGATGGGATAGGGGTGCTTTGTAACTGACAAGGCTATATATAGAAGGTGCTGGGAAACGGTGTCATTTTCAGCAACAGTTGGATTAAGACGAGGTGCTGGCATGATACGAGCTATCCTCCTGTGTTGCGGTAGGTCAAATGCTTGTGTATTATCTGGAAGATTTTTGTATAAATCATCTACAACATTTTTCGCCCAGGGCTAAAATGCCTGCAAATATTGTTTATTAATTTCAGATGTTAACTGGAAAACAGACCCTGGTCCCAAGCAATTAACTAAATCACAGCCGATCATCTTAAGTAGTTTTATATGGAATTTTAGCGATATCAATATATCAATTGCCTTTCACTCACTCACTCACTACGGATGTAGGA
Organism: Haliotis asinina; assembly: GCF_037392515.1. NCBI lineage: Eukaryota > Metazoa > Mollusca > Gastropoda > Lepetellida > Haliotidae > Haliotis > Haliotis asinina. Next base: position 5,222,389 of record NC_090280.1, read on the forward strand.
ATTGGATCGATTCGGTGGGATTCACAGCCTAAACTGGGAAAATTAAACTGTTATCTGTCTTACCAAGAACTGAATTGTAAAGGAAACATCCTGGTTTTCTATTTTTCGACGCATACGTACGTAAAATGCTGAAGTCATCTAGCTAATTCAGCACGCATTACAACGCATCTGCTCCTTTGGTCTGTGTTAACGCGTCATCTTCAAAATATTTTACCTATTACGGCGTGTTTTCATGTCCATTCTATGATTGGTATGTCCATGGCAGAGGTTAAGGTCCCTTCGTCAAGGGAAACTCATCTGATTACGGTTCTTCCGAAGAAGTGGTTCCAGAAGACCTACGGGCCCATGTCCACGTTTTCTAACACCTCCGTGTTAACTTAGAGGTTATTGCAGCTGGATGTGAACTTGAATATCCTCATGACACCATGAGGTCTTCCTACCGACCTATAAAGACTTATGTAGTACTGAGTTCTTTGAGCCGTCGACACAGATAGTGCAGCAATTTTAACATACGTATCAACTGCTTTCCATATAGTAGACCACAGTATTCTGCTTACAGTATTGGAGAAGCGAACTGGAGTGACTGGAAGGGCAGTTGAGGACATCAGTGTGTGTAGATGGTACATCATGTGCACAAATGCAACATACCGCGACATGCCACGACATACCACGACATACCTCCATTAATACTGTTCACACTGGCACGACCAGGGTTCCTTCTGCGGGAAACTGGTTTCTTGTTTAAGTTAAAAGATGATAATATTGATCCAGCGATACCATCATCAATGAAGATGACATTCAAGATGCAGCTTCCACCTTTCAACATATGGGAGGGTGAGATTCAGTCAGGTACAAAGGCAGCAAGTCATGATTTTGCTTTCTCCCCCTTAACTATGTCATCCGCAGTGTTGAGTGATACTACAATCGACTTAGTACGCACATATCTACACATGAATCCAGTTAGTACGTCAGTGATATCAGCTCATGACTATCCCAATCCACTTGTCTGCAGTCTTCCCGATCATGTTATCAGCACGCAACGGATTGTGCAACATTCTGAAACCAGTAGTTCCACGGCTGAAATTCAACAAGGGCAAACGAGTGGGTATGGCTGATAGCCCATGTGAGCAGCAGGGCAGATACCAGGGCTGTAGAAGTGTGTATTTTGTTGGAGTAAGCTTAATTCTCAAGCATGGACTACCAGTTTGTCTCTAACTCGCGTAGGTGTTACGCTATCTCCTTCTACTACTTTAGGCATTGCGACATCAACTACACATGTGAGCCTCAACTCCAGTAGGTATTAAGGCGTTTCTGCAGTCTCAGTGTACGTTACGGTGTCATGTTACCGTCTGCGCCCGTAGTTCCCGGAGATAGGCATGATCTGTTTCTGGAAATCGACGTAAATAACCGAATTCTGTCAAAAGTAATTTGGTCCACTCATTATTGCAAGAAACAGCAACTCAGCTTTCTTTAAGTCATGAAAACATTAGCACTGGTGTTTTTTTCTCTTTTTTCCTGATGTCTACATGTGTCCCAATCGTGTCGAAGGAGTCACAGGAGAACAACCTAGCAGTTTTGATGAGCTTTTGGTCCACATCAGTCAAGCACCCATTTTCTTTTGTATGCTGAATCAGTTTAAAGGTTGTTTATTAGTCAAGGTAATCTAGCAGTGTGTTTAACTTTTTGTAACTTGGCATTTTGACATAAATTACTACATATTTGATTCTGCAAACACATCCGTTTTCACAGTTCCACGAATATTTTATAAATTGTTTTAGCAAACTCAAATGTGTTATAGAGATAAGCTGGTACATCAATCTTCCCGACCTAGTTGAAGAGCTGGAGAGTGAGTAACGAGGGCATGAAGGTGCCATACCGTCAGGGATGTCACTATAACATCGTTGACACACTGAGACGGAATTCATTAATCTTAGCCTAATATCATATCACTGGCATCTTTCTCTGGTTGCAACGTATGCAACCACCTACCAATGCAAACATGACTGATAACGGGTCATCCGGGCATTTTTACTGCGGAGCTACAAAACATGCGCAGAGGAATGCGTCAAACACCTCCGTTGTGGACGCATCGTGATAGGTTCAAAAGTCAGGCAATGTCCTTCCTTTGTATATGTTACCTATGTAAACTTGATTGCTTATAGCGATGCATATATTATACAGCAATATTTGTTTAAAGAAAGATAACAAAAGATTTTGTTGATCTAACATTTGAAGGGCCATGTCACAGTGTTGTGAAAAGGCATTTTAACATGATCATGAAACTGTAATAATCCACATGCATGGACATCAATCTTATTTCTGTGGGAGCAAGTTGCAGACTGAAAACACCAAGATTAGACTTAATAACAACTGCTGACAACTATTACTGATAGTTAATTTTATACAAGACGCACCTGCCATCAACACGCTGCAAATATATGCCTTTCAGGTCGCGGAGATTTGTGTACGGCAGACACACAAACGCAAACACAGACAACACACGAATACACGCACTTCCACGCAGCCACACAAACACACACAGCTCCACAGAAACACACACATTTCCATACAAACACACGCAGAGTACCACACAGACAATCACACAGTTCCACAAAGACACAAAAACACACGTAGATCGACACAAACATGCAGTACCAAACAGACACACTGGGAAACACAGACACACAAATACACGCAGTCAAACACAGAGACACACGCAGAGACAGGCACAAGAAACACACGGACACCTACATTGAGGCACAAACGCACACAAATACACGCAGTCCCACACTGAGACACAGAACCGCACAAGCACATGCAGTTCCACATTGAGAGACAAATACACGCAAACACAAGCAGTTCCACATTGAGAGACAAACGCACACAAACACATGCAGTCCGACATTGAGACACAAACACACACAAGCACGTGCAGTCCCAAATTGAGACACAAGCACACACAAACACACGCAGTCCCACACTGAGACACAAACACACACAAATACACGCAGTCCCACACTGAGACACAGAACCACACAAACACACGCAGTCCCACACTGAGACACAGAACCACACAAACACACGCAGTCCCACACTGAGACACAAACACACACAAACACGCGCAGTCCCACACTGAGACACAGAACCACACAAACACACGCAGTCCCACACTGAGACACAAACACACACAAACACACGCAGTCCCACACTGAGACACAAACACACACAAACACACACACTGCCACATTGACACACACTGTAAATAGTTTGTCTGCGTCGCATTCCATCAAACATGGGCTGGTACCAGAATCAAATGTCTCGAATCACAGGAGTGCAATCAAGATAAATGAATGACCTGTAATATGCGTACAGAGAAGCGTCACATAGTTTGCAAATCCTAGCAAAAACAGTCCTGGATAAAAGTTAACATTTCATTCTGCACATGACACATTCCCTTCTCAGATAAAGTGACCGAGATTATGCCTGGAATGTTGAGATTTGCGTATCTTTGTGTGTGCTTGTTAGAACATTCTGTTTATAAAATAGAGTCATACGTTTTGCAATGTACGTAGATAAAACTGTATATCTATGTCATGATGCGTCATACCAGGGGGGTGATTTGACAGGTTCCTGGAAAACCAGTTTTCATTACATTTATGAATTTGAACTTCACCACATTACAAATTAGCCGGGATTTTAATAATGGTGCAAAGATGGTCCCCAGAGATATGACCAGTAAAGCGAGGTACTGTGTTGTTGATGTTGAATTTTGAAGTTGCTGTTCTAAGGTGACAACTTGACTTGCCCTTGCATGTACTTATGACGTGTGACAAGGTGAACTAAGGTAGACTAAACTGTTCATGAAACTCGGCATGGTCAGGCGTACACCTGGATCTATCAGAATCTCACACTCGAAGCTGTTTTCATCAGAGACAATTGTGGGCTTTCTTTTACAAAAGATGTGATAAAAGCTATGTTACAATATTTATTCAGTCCATATACTTTACATGTGACATTTCCTTAATTGCTCAGCGTTTCTCCTCCAGGTATTGCCTTCCTCCAACCAGCCCGTAGCTTGGCACTAAGCACTTTCCTGATGCTAGCATAAGTAACATTCAGTGCTTGATTGTAGTTTTCCTGTGGGTCGACTGTATGATCGTACAGTTCTGCAGCAACCAACTTGTTCCAATGGGTAACAAACTTTTTACCACCAGTAAACTTGACCCATTCTGTGTAGCGATATGTGTCTGTTCTCATTGTGTAACCCATCACAGCTTTCCCCGTCAGAGGGTCACCATCTCGATGGTACTGGGAGAAGGCGGCAGTCTTCAATGTCGTGTTTGGATTCTTCACAAGAGGCATCAAACTGAGTCCTTCTGTACACAGGGTAACATTTTGTGAATGTTCAGGACATGTCTCAATTTTAGGAAGTTCTGCAGCTTCAGCAAGTGTTGGAAAGAGATCCACAAACTCCGTGAACTGTTCTGTGACGATGCCCTGGTCGGTGAGACCTGGGATGTGGATCATCATTGGAGCATGGGTAGCATCCTCAAAGTTTGTTTGCTTCTCCCATTCACTGTGTTCCCCAAGCTGCCATCCATGGTCTCCCCAGAAGGATATGATAGTGTTGTTTGACAGGCCAAGATTGTCAAGTTCAGCTATAACCCTGCCAAGCTCGTAGTCTGTGAAACTCATACAGCTGTAGTATGCCCTTCTTAACTCTAAGGTAACGTTATGCGGAAAGGTAAAGTTGATATTCCCAACGTCTTTTAACCCAAGCGGCTTAATGTTCTTGTATCTACCCATGTTAGTAAAGTTGTGCCAAGCAACTGTGGGCATCCCCACTGGTGCAAAATAATTAGGAGGGAGTCGAATATTCTCAAGAGGGTAATATTCCATAAAGCGAGCTGGAAAGTTCCAGGGCAGATGGGGCCTGTGAAGTCCGACCGCCACAAAGAAAGGTTGCTCACCTGATTTAGCTTTTGGGGCCACCTCTTGCAGAACCTTTATTGCATTGTCAGCCAATAGGGAATCTTGAAGAGGTTGCTGGGCTTCCCTTTCCTCAGACACAGCTTGCCAAATGAGATCATCTTTAGCATACTTATCAGGTGCATGAAAATACGGGTCTGTCCACGATACAGGATCATCATTACCCGAAGACTTCCCTGGGTGGAACACCTTCCCCATGCCTATGGTCCTGTAGCCGTTCTTCTTGAAGTACTCTGGTAGAGTGGTAAAGTTTCCTCCATATTTCCTGAAGTAAGGACCGATGGCGTAGATGTGGCTTGTGTCAGGTCTCCTACTCGTAAGAAGAGCCGTTCTGCTTGGATTGCAAAGTGCTTGGGAAACATAGGCTCTCTTGAGGAGCAGACTCCGCTTGGCTAATGAATCCAGCGTAGGCGTGTGCATTACTGGATAGACAGGTGAGGGGAAGTCGGGTCCAAGATATGCCCCAAGGTTTGGCCGCATGTCATCAGAAACGAGAAACAAAACATTTTTCCTGGCAAGCACCACAGGAAGAAGGAGAAGCGCAGGCCACTGCATCGTTGGCATGAAAATCAGAATGGGTATGACGAAGCCGTCGAGGATCTGTTTAATAATGATAGGACCTGGTGCAGTTAGGAACCTAGAAATTTCATTTCTATTTCAGTCACGATTTACATAACTAAATGACGTCGGTATAAGAGATAAATATAAGGTTATCAACAAGAGATTGGCTTACTTGGAATTTTGTGTGATAGGTCAAATGAGCCAGTGGTACACATGTATATTCTCAGACCTGGCTACACTGACGTGCAAAAGGAAACGTCCCAAATATAAAGAATTATTATAATTGTCGTCTAAGTGGCCATATAAGTGAATTTTGGTTGGGGGCACATCTCCCAAACAAACATTAATATTATATGTGAAGGTAAAGCGCCTGCTACATTTCTTAAACGTTAAAAATGACTTTGAGCGCCAAAACTTCCCACACTTGCAGAAAAGTACCTGCATGCAAAAACACGAGCTGAACTGTTCCCTGTCATGACTTACCCCCGTGTGAACAACCAAACATGCCTCGATTAATATCAGACCAGAGGGAACGAGCAGTTGGTAGGGTGGGGGGGTGGGGGGGGGGGATGCTTCAATTGAGGAACAGATTTGTAACCGTGACGTCATCAGAGGAGATAGGTCACGGGCATCACGTCAGCTGATGGACAGTGAGCAGACGTCTTCGTGTACATGGTATCCGTGACTACCGAACGTTCGAGGGCATGACGTTGACGAGTGAACAATGACGTCGTAGACTGGAATGTACGTCAGTGGAAGCGACGAAATTCGGATCGAGATGGGGTTTTTTTTCAAAAAAAGAAAGCAGTCTGTACACTAGCAGACCTGATGGTCGGGTATGTGACTTGAGTGAGCACCTGTGTGACCAACTCGCACCCGAAATGGCTACAGGTACCACATCACGTAAAATCAGACGACTTGTCCAGTCTGAGCGACCGCCTGTCGAGGGAGCACTTAACGCTGGAGACGGTAACACACGTTACGTACTAGTGATTTTCTGTGAGCCTGATCTGTATGATAGCCCACCGAACTGTAAAATATAGTTGTTTTGGGTTTTTTTTTACTTTGTTTTGTTTTTTGTTTGGTTCTTTTATTGTTGCTTTTTTGTTGTTGTTGTTTTTGTTTTGGGGTGTGTGTGTGTTGTTCGTATATAGCCAGTATAATATACATGGGGACGTTTCATTTGCACGTTGGTGTATATGCTGCTAAGTAATGCGCTAACGTTGAACTTGATAATATTTCAACCATGAATTTTCTGAGGGTTGTAGTCGTTCTTTTAGGCGTATGGCTACAGGCTTCAGTCATGCATGATTGTCCACACCATTGTAGATGGCTCACGTGTTGCCTGTGGCTGGAGGTATTCTCGCTACTCTCAAAGGTGATGGTAAGGCTAAGACATTTCAACTGACTTTTCTGTGATTATGGGAACGGTTTTTTCGCTTCCATTTGCAATGTTCAAATAATAAACAAACATTTCGTCTAGTTTGTGGGGACTCCTGGTTTCCCATTGGTTTCAAGGAACCAAGACGACTTATTGTACAACGTGGTCAGGGTCAGTGACCTGAGAGATGACCTTTTACCCCCACGACGTGTGTCGTCGCTCTCAATATCCGTCTCGGGATTGACGGGAACGATTTTGTTAGAATGGACGTGGGTTTACGACAATCCTTTCCAGACTTAACTATATGTCAACAGGTGTCGAAATGTCTGTTATCATTACAATCTTCTTTTTCTTTTGTCAGGTCTTGGCATGTCCTTGTCACATAACCACAATCTCAAACCATGTGGCATTTAGGCCACTAGGTCCTTCATAGTCCAGACACGTAGCACTTCTCACAAGACGCGTTTCAGAACAGTGTCAAATCTTCATGGCTTGAGACGATGATTAAGACACGTTCTTCAAGGCAGCTAAATTGGTAGCGAAAACATGAGTATATGATGGATAAAGAGGAAACGTTGACCAACAATTAAAAACAGATGTGCAAAATACAGACGACAAATCCTTATCAGAGAGAAGATGATGTCAGCCTGATGTCCTCTTGTAAACATGGGAACTGTACTGTTTATGGTTTAGCCGTATGTTTAAAGCATGCAGGTCAGGGTTCTGAAGGTCCCCGACATGTAAGAAAAAACATCCACGAATCTGCTGGCCCCGATGTGGATATCATTGTGTCACAGTATTGTGTCACGTCAGACAGAATATTGGTACTTGTTGCCAACCAATTAGACTGATGTTCCTCGTGTTTCTGAAAATGTAGAATATAGCCTGATAATGTGAAATAAAAGAATCATTTCAAAGGGGACAAATAATCATTTCATGTAGTCTGAAGCGAATTAAATTCCATAACGGAACAGAAAAAAGGTGGGAAATATGATAATAATATCAATATCGTTTTCGCCCAAGACATATTTGTTTTTTGCTTTACGGCGCCTTTTGTAATATTTCAACAAGAACATAGCAGAGGAAACCAAAAATATGCTTCAAACACTGTGTACCTAATGTTCGTATTTCGCATTGTAACACAAATTTCAAAGTCGTCGCGTATTTACGTTAGATGTGTTAAACATATGCTTACTTACCACTTATATTTATTTTTGCAGCCATAACAGGCATCGTAAAAGGTAAGTCGTTTTAAATGCGTATGGAATACATAGGCTGTTACTTTGAATGATGATTGTGGTGTGTGTATTAGATGGATTACTATTTATTGAATGTGAAATAGGGATCATTATGACATTTCTATCAGGTTTGTTGAGTTACTCAAACCTGTATAACATGATATTGTGCATCAGTTTTGTTCACCCGTTCATCCGAAAATATGTCACTCTCGAGGGTTTGACACGGAACTCTGCAGTAAGGGTCAAGCATTGTTGAAGCATCAGCTCAGATGATCCTTCTGGGCTCCGGTGATGCCCAGACTGAAGTGCACATGGAGTTGAGTTCGGCAAATGTTTTGAGCATATAACATTTTTGTTCACTCAAATGGGTACCCGGTAGAATGGGAATGTAATGTCATCTGGTTTGTATAGTCCCAAGAAAACCAACAGTAACATTTACAGTACAGACCATTGATGTACTATTATTTTATGTATAGTTCCCTTTTCAGGTGCCGCTGTTCCTGTTCCTCAGGCGACAACACCACGTACGTAATGAATGCCATGTGCACAAAGGACACAAACGCTGACCATGTTCTTACTTTGACATTCCAGAGACACTCAGATCAGAATTCTCACAGGAATTGATTCACTATTGTTGAAAAGAGCAAATTTCAAAATTCATTTTGTTAGTGTAAAAAAATATGTCCTTGGTGTAAAGTTTGGTCAAATATTGAGAATTCACTTTACTTTTGAAAATGTGCAGTAGTTTGAAAAGGACGGGCAGTTTAGGGTGTAAATTGATCATAACGTAACCAGCATAAAATTCACGCTTTAATGTAGGTGTATGTGACGACTCACTGACGGCGACGCTGCCAGACGCGGCGTTCTCGGCATCCACAGACTACTCCAGCAAAGATCCTGCTCACAACTACGCTCCCTACAGGGGAAAACTAGGCGTCAACGTTGACCCTAACCCCCAAGCTTACAAGGTCGGCTCCTGGGTCGCCCTCGATTTGGACACAAAACAATGGCTGCAGGTAAACTAGGAATGTTATGTCTGAACGCTACAATTTTATGGGACTTTTATGTGGACTCCAGGAAACTCCTAGTGAGTGCTTGGCAATCACCGCTTGACGTAAAAGATGAACAGCAGAAATCATGTTTACTGGATTGTTTGGTGCATGTCATTTAAACTGTGCGGGTCAGTCACTGGGTTGTCTGGTAAAGATTATTTACGGACACCTGTAATGTAGCTGGAAAATTGCAGTGTCGGCTAAACAACCCCCATTCACTATAACTCATATTACAGGTTGACCTTCCCACGCCCAGTGTCGTGCGGACAGTGACGACGGCGGGACGTGACCCCGACCCCGTCAGCGGCTGTTGCAAACAGTGGGTCTCCAAGTATACTGTACAGTACAGTCTGGATGGCGCAACGTGGACAACGGTCACCGACAGCACTGGAGCAGAGAAGGTGAGCTACAGAAGGCCACATTATTTTCTCAGGTGCTGCGATTAACTGTTTATTTCAGTGTGTATTTCAGAGACTAGATGATAGTGTACATGAATTTATGCGATTGTAACATTTTGGATTTTAGATATTCGACGGCAACACCGACTCCACGACGCCTGTGACGAACCGTCTCGGATGTCCAGTCATCGCCCAGTATGTCCGAGTCAGGCCAGTGGAGTGGAACAATCACATCGCATTGAGGATGGACCTCAACGGCTGTGGCATTGCGTCTGGTGAGTGTAACGTGGCCAGTATCATCGGTTGCACATTAGTGGATCAGACATATATATGTGGGACGACGGGACAGCCTAAACATTAAGTGCCCACTCGTCACGCCAAAGGCTCGGTTTTGATTCTCCACAGGGGTGCAAAATGTGAAGCTTGCACATGGTGTCTTCTACCGTGTTAATGGTGGAATACTACTGCTAAAAGCGGAGTAAAACCAAATACACGCACTCATTACAACTGTGGTCTCACACAGGGTTATAATATCAAAATCACAGGAATAATATTTTTAGCGTGTTGTTTATGAAGTATCTTCTAACAATCTAATGGTCTGATCTCAACGGTGTATTCTTGACCAAGCAATCAGGTGACACGTTTCGTCTTTCAAGGAACGGTTAGATTGGAGAATACTTTGATATTTCCGGTAGAATATCACCCATTATGAAAAGATGATTTATATAAGTAATAGTTTCATTTTCAAATCGTTCTAGGTGCAACTACAGCTGGGCAATCTACTGACGCACCGACAACACAGACATGTAAGGGACCGTATAGGCAATTTTCTAAATCAAGTTACATTATTACAGACATGTGCATTTTTCATCTCTATCAGTTGAGACACGTCGACTATCCGGTGTTTTCCGTGGTGTCCTGAATGAGAAGGATGTCAGGCGAAGATATTCAAAAATGTTAGACTGTATCAAGACAGGTACGGGTGTTGTTTACCCGTGAAGATACGGGTCAGCATTGGTGTTCAACAACCCACTCTTGTCTGAAGAGGCGACTAAAGGAATCGCTGACTTGGTTGACATACGTCATCGTATCACAGTTGCGTAGATACATGTTCATGCTGTTAATCACTGGATTGTCTGGTCCGAACTCGAATATTTCCAGACCGCCGCCATATAGCTGGAATATTACTGAGTGTGGCGTTTAACACCAGACCAACTAAACATAACATGTTCCATCGTGTATATGTAAAATATACATAACTAATTTTATTCTAGCCGTTGTCGCAGGGCAGCTCTCCAATGGCCGTAAGTACATGGAGTGTATTTCATCTTTTAAGGTATGGAGTTAAACGAAATATTGCCTACAGTTAGCTGTTAATAATTGCATCTATCAGTTCATAGTCACAAACAACACCCCAGTTATGTCACGGTGTATGTGCTTAAAGTATATGTGACGTGTTTGCTACGGAGGGGGAGGTTGCGGAGTGGAGATGCCGTGTATCTACCACTGTCGTGAAACCCACGATCACAGGCAAGGTGCTGCTATCCCATTAAAGCTCATTTCTTTCGGAGTAAATTTGTCATGATAAATTACTTTTTCAAATGAACGAAATCAAGGCTGATTGAAAATCAATATTATTTTGTTCTTTAGCTGAGATGATTGCACTGTCCCATTAATGGACAGTGGGTACGAGATACCGAATATTGCAGCGTCCCATTAATATGACAGTGGGTACAAAAATAGCGAACACATAGATTAACAAGTCCTAGATAACAAGATGAACTTTTATTGTAAACGACTTGGTTTCATAATTAGACCTTGCTATTGAATTAAACAAACGTACAAAAGCTATTTTCTGCAATCATGTGAGGGTGCATGTTTGGACAAAGCTTTGTTACTTTGTATGTTACTGTGTCGTGGAGGCCTGTATGTGGTCAGTGACGCACGATTTTTTACTACACACGATGCGTAACTAAAGTGTGTTGGCCAGCTCTGAACAAAGGTATCAACGTGATAATATCTGGCCTCTATGGGGTGGGGGAGGGGATAAAGGGTGGGACACGATTGACAGGTGATGTGGACTACGACCAGGACTAGCGAGTGAAGACTGAGCGTAAGCTCATGCAAGATATAACCGCAGAAGATGGCAGACAGATCCAACGGCTTGTACCTGTTTGCTGGGATACCTCTACAAAGATGCGAAACTTGGTGAAAACCGAACACTAAGCGAATACAGCTCACCGCCACTTCTTGAAGCGAATGGCAGTGCAATACTTCGCAACTTTTCGATCGCTACGACCAATTCCTCGCATTGTTTGATTTTAGTAACGGGTCACAGAGGGTTAGTTGTTTTGACTCATCTCTCGATCATCCCTTTGCTCTCATGAGGGCTGGATGGGGTCCAAACGTGTTTGAGACAAGATCGACTATATTGTTGTCATTCCATCTGACAACTGTGAGACCTGACTCTGTCTCTGTAGCTTGGTCATATTGTTCTCTGGCTGTCTTTTCATAAAGTTGACATATCTCAAATGACATTTCCAGAAGACGGTTTGCATGAATCGTCCATGTGTATGCTATGCTCTTGTCGGTCAGAACATCCATCACATTCAAAGCAATGAACAGGCTGTCAAACCTGTGGTGATATGAACGGTCATACTGGGCTAGAAGTTCTGTTATCAGATTAACCACAACACATCCACCCATGACAAGACCTGGGGATCCGTCTGTCGCCCTCTAACACCTTAAGACTCCAATTGTGAGACATATCCCACAGGAAAACCCCACACCTCTGACACCCACTGTCATATTAGTGGGACAATATTCAAACGCAGATTTACATGATAACAATACATTGCAAAACAGTTCCGACAGAAACATATGCAGTTTATGTCCACAGCAATATTTGTAAGTCATTTCTCAAATTTAATACAAATAATAAAAAGAAAACCATATTGGCACACGTTCTTTTAATGTGCGGCATATTTCGGCCAAGCAAATATGGATCCGGTGTTATGTCAATCTCATCTGCTCATATATAAGGAAAGTACGTAACTCTCATAAACACCTCCCTTTGAAAATTAGTCCCGTAACAGGGACAGTGGTCACTTGGAAACACTTTTAGGTAATAAAAAAAACAACAATTGTGTCCCAAAATTGTTATCATGGCCAATAATGGGCCATGATATCACATTATCGGTCTCTGTGCAGATTGTGTCAGTTAATCTTCAAACAGAATCCACCTGTCCGTAGCATGCTCTGCAGAATATAAAATTCTAACCAATTTTAGATCATATTGATACATTCATTCCGTTCAGCGAGCCTCAGTACCTATGTCACATTAGTTAATAGTGTATCTGCATCACACGATCGTCCTCTGTACAGAATGTGTTAGCGACTGCAGCACTAAAGTTGATGGCTTCTACCAGTCCTGTCAGGGCTGTGATGTTTATGTCCGGTGTGTCAACAAGCAGATCACTGACAACAACCCTTGTCCTCCTGGGACTGTGTGGAACGACAACATCAAGTTCTGTGACCTAAATTCACCCACCTGTCAAGGTAGGAACATCAAGATGGCAAATTCATGATAATATCAATGTCCGTACGGAAAACACCCATCTTCAGACATAAGAAGAAGATATTATTGCCCTGTTTTTCTCAAAGAAAGTATTATACGGTACAGGTAGAGACTACCGTCATTTATGGAACCTACACGAAAGGAAAAAGTAGGGAACGCTACCTTGTGTTCCTTTATCTATTCGCATATTTTCTCCGACAAAAATGGTGATGAAAACTGGAAACTATAAATTGTCATGTTTTCTTTTATTTGTTTCTCCCGGTATTAAATACCCAGTAATACAGCTGATACTATGCATGTGGAATAATGCGCTTGCCGAGTGTCACTCTGAATGTTCCAAACACATTATCACTTACTGAGGTACCTTTAGACACTGCCTGACCAGTTAATCTGGTCTGTTCATCTCCCCGATTACACTGTTCATCAGATCATACACTCACTGTTATGAGTCAAGCTGACAAAATGCTGAATATTTAAGGAATGTTCTACTAAGCATACAGCTCATTATGTCTGTCTCTGGTTGTAGGTCCCACCAGTCCAACCACGCCGGGAACCACTACAACCAGTAAGTACTTGCTTTGTAGAAACTCAAATAGTGCCCTTTATGTAAAGTACAGTAAATAGAAAAACGGGTGATTGTTTTTGTAACAAGATCATGTGTTTTTCACTATAGAGTCTATAAATTGAAAGCATTGAGGTCACGCCAATATTAGAACGATTGGCTGATACAGGTATATCGGTTTTTACGTTGCTTGCAGACATATGTTTTTATTGAAGGTAATTCGTAAGTGATACAGATAATTGTGGAAGGTTTATGGACGCTACTAGAAGTGAGGATAAAAAGTTGTGATTCTTTTTTAGATCAAATGTAAGTTGAATGTTGATAGCTACAACCAGTTTGACGTTACTGGATTGTATTCCTGCTTTCTGGAACAGGATTCATGTATGCTACCGATTCTTTTATGTTTGTGTTGTGGTAACAGAAGAGACAGACATCACGATATTGGTATTTCCTACATAAACGGACATCATCACACGTCAGCATCAGTAGATAAGACGTCATTGTATCATTCCATAAGTGTTCTGGCATATATGTTGAAATCAGAGTCGAGTACCACCTGGACGTCCATAAAATATACAGGCTGTTTTCTTTTCTCTGTGCTTATATTCTCCACGTGCGTGGAGGACACTTGTCATACTCAAGAAACATGCGAACATGAAAATTCATATAAAGAATGATTTTTTTCAGCAATGGTTGCAGGACAACTTTCAACCGGCGGTAAGTGAAATGGTCGTCATTAATAGGATTCTTATGATGATCATCAGTCTTACAATCGCAGCACCTGTACTTTATTGTCAGTTTGCAAGATCTATGACATTATGTTACATGCTATTAAAATACCGGTGTATACATTGTTGCCTCGTGTATCTGTATGTTGTGGGGAATTAATTACAAACACTGGATTTGATTCTGCATATGTCAGTTGTACTAGAGATGCCGATTGGTGAAAATATGTATAGCACTTTAAGAAGTTACGTCACGTCCCACGTGACATGACTGTTATTACCTGGCAAACATGACCAGTGACTGTTTGACACCCGATTGAAAAACCACTTGAAACAAGAGAAAGTCCAATGAAAAGGAGAGCAAAAACTGAGGAGTCCCATAAGGTTGAACATAAAAAGTGCCGTGGACACTCTAAGTAAATCCCGTATACAGCCCCATACTCAGCGGCACACTTGCTCCTGAACAAAACCGATTTTTGTATGGACGGGCAATTTCTTCATCGGAACGGATGCGACTTCTCGGTAGTGAGGCTGTTAAGACTATTATGAAGCAGATGTTTTACACCGAAACGAGACAGCCATTCCAATAAAGAAGTTGTCTGTCCATAAACAAATCGTTCCTGTTCAGCATACCAGCTTCTAATGTCAGTAAAGAAAGGTTACATGCATGCTTGTCTTGTGTTTATGCATGCGTAAATATATAGCCCACTCTCAATGAAACTATTTGGCTGTGCTCAGTGGTAACTGGCCGACTGTGAATGTCGAGAAGGTTAAACTAATTGCATGGCTAAACGAGGACGTTGACTCAGAGAATGAAATAGAAGCTGAAACTGGAATACACTATCAATCATCAATACTTGATAATATGTATATCTGTTACAGTACATATGTAAAACCGGCAACTTGGACAACTGTCTGCAATGTTCACTGACAGTCATTTGGTCAAATGACTAAAATGATCAGTCATTTTCTCAAAAGACTAAAGGTTTCAGTCATTTGGTTTCAGGTATAATTTCGTACTTCTAACGATGTATACCAGCGTAATTTGATAAGTCCACTTCAATGCCTGGTGGTTGAAGCGTTGACTCGTTACGCTGAAGGCCCGGGTTCCATTCCCCACAGGGATATACATGTGCGGAGCCCAATGTTGGTGTCTCTGCTTCGTGAAAGAGGCATAAACATACTCACTCACACCCTGCCTTACACACAATCATTTGGGTCCGTTTAATCGAACATGTATGCAGCTGCATTTGAAAATAAGAAATTCAACAAATATTCAAACGTACTTTTTAAGTGAGCCTCAGAGCTCACCATCGTTTTTAATGTATCTGTATCACATGATCGTCCTCTGTACAGAATGTGTCAGCGACTGCAGCACTAAAGGTGATGGCTTCTACCAGTCCTGTCAGGGCTGTGATGTTTATGTTCGATGTGTCAACAAGCAGATCACTGACAACAATCCTTGTCCTTCTGGGACTGTGTGGAACGACAACATCAAGTTCTGTGACTCAAGCTCCCCTACCTGTCAAGGTAGGAAGACCATGTTGACACAATCCTGCCATTATCTCCAACACACACCATACGTTCACAGAGCGTTCAATATTAATTCCGCTTCAGCACAAACTGGGACTAGGTCTCTTTCAAGGCCCAACATTACAGCCTGGTTTGAAGAGAATACCATTGTGTTTTCGTAACAGCTGCTTTAAAAACTTTATAATATTTTTGACAAATGATGTCACGTCAAAGGCAAAGCTCCTTGTTGGTATAGTCCTTATAAAAAAATTACAGTTTGGTGTTCAAGCTAAGTATTTGGCTGCGCTTTTCAAAGCATAGAAATTGTTCTCGTAGTTCTCTCTGTCTGACAAATGTGAACAAATACCACGTCATTTGACAAACAACCTTTGCTGCAGTAAGATAGCATGTAGTGACGTTACAAATATGTAGCACCAAACATACCATTGTCCAACTTACTGTAGCTGTCTCTGGTTGTAGGTCCCACAAGTCCCACCACGCCAGGAAGCACTACAACCAGTAAGCCCGTGCATTGGTGATACTGAGAGCGGAGTTGGTGTTAATATTCACATATATATGACAACATAGACACACAAATAATACATTGCAAGTGGGCAGGGGACATGGGATTGGCTAACAATTTTCTTTGCATTCATAACGTATCCATAAACTGAAACATATACTGGACCACGATGATAAACGGACATGGTTTCCTTCCGGAATGGCTATGTCTAATGCAGCACTATTGCTTGAAATGGTGGTACTCATTTCGTATTTTTTCTATCGTTGTTATTTGCTGATAAGATTAGACTTCAAGAATTTGCTTCCTTTCATAGAGTTTTAAATGCAATACACGTGGATCGGTACTTTGGGAAAATCCGTTTCGTGCATACACGCTTGCGCCTGTGTTTGCATTATGCCTACATAAATGTATTTTGTTTACAGAAAGTATTTCAAAGTGATGTCACATGTCTCTATGATTTCAGCAATGGCTCCAGGACAACTTTCAACTGGCAGTAAGCGAAATAATAATGATCGTGTCTGGGAATTCAGGCTTTTATCACATTATATATGATTGCAGAGATAAATATTTTAATTTTGAAATATCTCCTACATTTATAGCCATCCAGTTCCATAGATTCTGAAGGTGTGCAATATATACGACTTCCTTTCAGAAGAAGTCAATATTCAAACAGAATGCACCTGCCTACAACACGTTCTCCAGAATATATAAAAGCCAACCGTTTTCTATATTATACTGATAAATTCACTTCGTTCAGTGAGCCTCAGAGCTCATCATCGTTTTTAATGTATCTGTATCACATGATCGTCCTCTGTACAGAATGTGTCAGCGACTGCAGCACTAAAGGTGATGGCTTCTACCAGTCCTGTCAGGGCTGTGAAGTTTATGTCCGATGTGTCAGTAAGCAGATCATTGACAACAACCCCTGTCCTCCTGGGACTGTGTGGAACGACAACATCAAGTTCTGTGACTCAAGCTCCCCTACCTGTCAAGGTAGTAAGTCCACGCTGATTGATTCATGTTGAGATTTATGGTGTAGAACAAACGGGAAAACAAGCATCGTCATCTCCCTGATGTAATCAAGTGTTTGCCAATATCCGAAGGATCTTAATGACAATCTATTGGTCAGGTCACACGCACCTGTCCAGACTCGCCAATACCCTGCATTTGGATCCATTTTAACCTGCATCTATCTACATGTCCTTATCCTGGCTCTAGTCTGCGTGTTCATGTGTTGGCCAGTGAATAATCCCAACATTCTACTTCAGATACGACGCCAACGTCCACTGTAGCATCGACAATTACACCAGTACAGACTACACCTTCATCCACTGTGAAAGTCACTATACCTTCAACCACGCAACCAACAACGACCCCTACACCTGAACCCACGACAACACCAACACGAACAACAACGACACCTACACCGAAACCCACAACGGCGCAAACACCACGACCAACAACTGTGCCAACACCAACACCAACAAAGCCAGGTAACGAATTGTTTACTTATGACACCGTAACCAGCTTTCGTTAAGACAGGGTGATGTTTGCATCCACTGTATTCCACTGCATTCAATGTTTCTTATTTAAATTATTAAGAGATTTTTGTTTTCTTTTGTTACAGGAGTCCTAATGCCCAATCCATACCGTGAGTATATATTGATATATTGTTGTTCAGACAGTCGTATTTTGGCACTAAACATCCTTACGTTTGTCAGTACCTCTCATCGTAGCTCCCATACCTTAACATAGACTTACGCCTGGCACAACGGCACCCTAATCCCTATGTTTGTGTTGAACCCTGGACTCGCTGACTTGGTTGATGTTCATGTTGGTGATGACAAGGCTGTCTGCCCCGGGCTCGACAACTTACATCATATAGCTGGAATATTGCTGTGTGCGGCGTAAAGCAACAGACCAAGCAACCAATCTTATACGCAAATACATTTGTAGCGTTAGGAGTTGCTACATGGCCACTCGCTCCCTCTACGTCTGGGACACAGTGTGATGATGTAGGCAATTCATTACGCAGCTTCTCCACCTCAGACACTTTGACATATGAAAAACAAGCCATTCGACAGAAAAGAAGGCAATATCCTTGTAACCTAATTCATTGCACTTTGTCCAGGGTGTGTGAAAGACTGTGACGGCGTCCCCAACGGAGATTACCAGTCATGCAGGGGCTGCAACATATACGTCACTTGCTCCAGCGGACTGACGTACGACGGCATTCAGTGTCCGGCGTCGACCCTCTGGAATGACAACACCAAGTATTGCGACTACACGTCACCGACCTGCCCCTAGGGATGACCGCGTTCACGGGCTGCTCCTTGTCTAACATCCGATGTGTGATAAGAAGGGAGAACTATCAATGATCGTCAATATAATGTGAACAAACAACATGGCATCATGTTCTAGTCGTGTTCGTCTATGTACGCTTGCAGGATTCAACTCTGGAATGTTCAAAAGAAATAACATTCGGTGTCTAATAATTCCTCGTTTACTGTAATAATGCGCTTAAAATCTTTAAAAGCAACATGACATCCTGTTATATAGTCCCCGTGCTGATACAATAATTGGTGTCCAGAGGTTAAAACTGGGGTGTCTTAGAAACATCCTAGACACCATGTAGAATTTCACAAAGGTTAAGTAAAACAAAAGAACTAAGTGAAACATCCATCCTGTCAACATCACCTACATGAGAGCAGCTACTGCAACAAAACATGAATCTTCCAAATGAATTGAAAGGGCGTGGTTTAAGGAAAATAAAGTGTACCCTTTGCAACCTACCATGACTTTATTTTGTTTGGTAACTGTTGGATGTTAAAGGGATGGATTAATTGTGAGCTCCTTTAGCGTCGAAGTTCATGTCGTTTTTGTTTGACCGAAATTATAGGCTCTTAGTACTGTGGCTGAAGAGAATACTTTCAGCGTTTTATGCATCTCTTACTGCGACCAGACACATGGTTTTGATGCAATTACAAATTCGTGTTGCACTGAACTTGCTTAGTTTTGGTCACGGCATGCCCGAGGCAAATGGTTTGATGATGTGTTGAGAGACAGCCTTTGCCAGTACAGTTACGCCTGGAGACATCCTTCGGGCGATAAGCATTTTGGGTGTTTGAGTGTGTTTTGAAGCAGGGATACTCTACAACCTCCATATAGGCTCCCTGTTTGAAGTAATGGAACAGTGAAACACGTGCAGTACGTGACGAGAGTTAACTTCGATCAACCGTACTTGTTCTCGGTTTCCCATTTACTGTGCATATCCGCTTGTCATACAACCCAACAATAAGGATTTGATCGTTGTTAGACAACTTTAATCCCGAACTGAATAAAATTGTGAGATTTAATTTTCCAAACATCAGGACAACAGTATGACGATTCGCAGCCTTAATCTCACTTTGGTCGATTTACGTTTTCGCCTTTATCGGTACACTGTCAGAGGAAACAGACTGTAGTATTGACGTTATGAATTTATTACACAGGGCACTCCACTAGCCGGTGTTTGTACATGGAATATAGCAATGACATCCCAGACATATTAGTCACTTTCTTCTGTAGAAGTCCGAGTTTGCTGATAAACTAACCCGTTGATACCTCAATAATTTCATGACTATGTGTGATGCATGTAGTAAAACCCTCCAGGTAACTACATAGCGTCCAAATGAAGAACACTGCCAAGGGCCATGTCTTTCCCATTCAATGTGAATCTCACAAGACAAAGACAAAAAGTGATATCAATGAACAATAATGATTTATTGAACAGTTGGCTTGTTTAATCTTGTCGTTTTTAATGTTTTTGATAACAACCATATCACAGATAGACTTACACAAGAGAAAGATATAGCCGTATTCGTCAGGTCTCTGAAGACAGCAATCAACCACCATAGACCTTTCGAAACACACCAAGAGGCCATACTTACTCATATAACCCAGCCTCATCAAGAGTTTTCGAACTAAATGGTCCAAATTATTCTAAACCAAATGTATTCAAATAAACTATCCACCAATAGTTGAAGGAAACAGAGAGTCCCAAGACATGTGCTCAACTTGACTTCCATCACAGACTAAGAAATCTCTGTCACGGCCTGTGAGAGAGCTTTCATTAACTCAAGTTAGTTACTGAGATTCATAATTCATACAAAATATCAGAGGTGGATATGATTCAAGATACAATTTGCGGTGGTGCATGATCCAGTGACCAAATTTTGAGATTTGGGCTCATCCAATGCAATATCAGCACTTTTCATAAGCGCTACTTACAGACAGAGCAGTACAACCATCCTAAGATCAATGTTGAAGGTGCAAAGTTTCAAGTTGAAGTTACATGTAGGTAACAGCTAGAATCATTGAAAGTTGCATGCCGAGGTTACTCAGTACTAGGATTGACCACTACTGAAGTTGAAGTGACACTATCATAACAAGAACCATGACAGGTATCTAGGCAACCCAAGACTGTGGAGTGTTTACTTTGATAAATGTCTTAATAGTCTCAAAATAGTTGTATGCAAAATCAGAAAAGAACACTTCAGAAATATTACTCCTTGAACTCAGATTAGACAAATTCTCTATTCTCTTGTTAACACAAAATCAAAGTCACAAAGTATCTTGCAATGTACTAGTACAAACCTCTGCTTTACGGATGTGATATTAATGATTAATTCATTTGTATTGCACCCGTTGCAGCTATATGTAAAACGTGCTATAGGGCCATAGTGTCCTAAATACTGTAAAACTTGGAGACTGAACACCTACATCAAGCAACATCACAAGCACAAAAGTAGATGTCACTGTTCTTATTCAGGGTGCAGCTTACTTAAGGCAAGTTGTTTACATAAAATACCTAGATTTGGAAAATGTAAATGGTGTTAGTGAAATGTCTTCGAATAACAAAAGTGACTGCCCCTACACCTGCTTACATTCTCAAAATATGCTGATGTCTGAAACTACTTACAATGTGCATGTTTAGTTTGACGCCGCACTCATCAATATTTCACCCATATGGCGGTACAACCTGTGTGCACTATCCTGAAAGCGTCAACCCATATCAATATGACTGTGGATCTTATACTACCTCAACCATATTAACTGAATTGAGAGCCATATAATATTCAATCAAAATTACTTTGATGTGAACATTTTGTAAACATTTTCCTTTGTCAATATGATTCACAATAATCCCAATACAATAGAAATATACAATATGTGTCAATCCTTGTACGTCTGTATGTCTATATGGTAACAGGGCTAAGAATCACCTGCACCCATCATTATTGCTAAACTAAGGCCTTCTTTTCCCAAATCTTACCAGTTTTACACATCTGGCACTTGAAATGGATATACATTTATCTACTTAACAGTTTTCTTGAATTATCTCATCTTGGTCTGGATACCGAATTCCACATGAACATGATAAATTTATACAAAGACAAGCCAGCATAACACGCATCAGTAATACATACTCAAAGGCAATGTAACAGATTGTATAAAATTTAATGACTATTGATGGTGATCAACAGTCACACTAAACATTTTACTTACAGCTTTCCTGAGCTCATTGACAGTCAGCTAATAGAAATTCCTTTTGTACATCTCTGACAAGGAATTAAAGTAACCAAATTTTTCAAAATATCATACATAACATATTTTGTCAAAGAATTTACTTACAGATTTATGTTAACTGAATTGGGAAAAGTTTCAAAATCCTCTGATTCAGGGGCTGAAAGGTTACTGAGCACCTGTTTACATTGTTCAGGTTATGACACTATGAACAATGATGCAGCGATATCAGTCAACTTGGCATGGACAGAAAGTACTAACGGATGAGAACCTCTCTTGTAAATCCCCCCATACATCATAGCGAAAACAATCCGACCCGTGGCTGTATAAGCAAGGCAATCCATTCACACAGCAGTCTAGTTGCAGCAGCCTTGATGACCAGGCCACATGTGCTTCTAGGAAAATCTTCACATTAACAAAGATACCATCAATGTTACCTTTGCCTTTCAGTATAACTTACTGACAATGAATTCACTTGAAACCCCCATTGGATGGAATGAAATATCAGCAAGTCTAAATGGAAACGAAAAAATAATATATCCTAGTTAATATCAAATGTGAGAGCTAGATATTTCTGAGGTTATAAAAAATACCAACATACCTGTTCATGGCAGAATAATCAGTTTCAAAAAGCGAAAAGAAAGTAACTCTCAGGAAATAAGCGCACTTCATGAAAAGCAGCCATCTCTCTTTCTCTGAGAACCTAAGTATTTTTCTTAGATGGAAAAGGCCTTACAAATAATGCCGAAAGAGAAAAAAGGTGATGATCACAAATGTATGCATATTTGTGAAAATATACAAAATAAACAAAAGAGAAGATTGGTTGTCTCCTTTCTTCAAATATGGAGGGGTTGTCACCCTTTCTTCAAATATGGAGGAGGGGTTGTCTCCCTTTCTTCACATACAGGGATCAGAAGTCTCCCTTTCCTGACATGAAGAGGACAGTTGGTCTCCCTTCCTCCACAGTCCTAGAATGGCCACCAGGTACAGTATTTACACTGATGTCATGCTGCAGAATATATATACACTTCAAACTTTGTTCATGATCATAAATAATATGTATATATACATTGTTATCTACACTGCTGAGGAACGTGTGAGATCAACAGCAGGCTGAGAAAGAGTAAGCTGAGACAAGAGCCTGTTTGAGCCTAGAAAATATACATACTTAAAAGCAAAGTCACAGAAGTTATCAAATATGTTCCACTTTACAGCAGATGAGTCTTTTTTCCCTTCCAAACTTGTTTTCTATTCTATGACTCAAAGTTAAGGATAGTGCGTCAAGAAGGCAGAGGTTCAAATTCATGAAGCAACATCTCTAGTCAATGGATGAATCTGACTCTATCTTTGACCTATCTATATCTGAGATGAAGTAAACACAAAATGAACAAACAGAAACATTAATATCAAGTCCCAACCGTTCTCTTTAGTTTGAAATAACGGAAATAGCCTGTAATAGGAGAGTGCTTTCAACCTGATTTGATGTTTGTAGTGGACTAAAGTAGAACCTTGTCACAGCTTAACCTTTCAGAAAAAGGGAATAGTCTGTGTGAATGATGAAACATTGTCACAAATTCTCCTCAGAAACAAAGGCACATAACAAGCTTGATAAAGGTTTTCAGTGAAAGATACTTTCTGACTTGGTGATTAGAAAATAACAAAAAAATCACAAGACAATGCTGTGTGGACAGAAATACGACTCTACCCAAACACTGGCACTTCATTATGACGTGTTCAGGGTCATTCCTCATGAAATGTTTGTATCTGCTCAACATGCACACTTACATCACTCAAAGGAAGTTACGAATCACCTGATTTCTATATATTATCCAACCTACAATGACAGCACTGTAATATGAACAAAACATGGATGTTATCTTTCGCCGAATAGTATTAGTGTGTAACCATGAACAGGGAAGAGATGTACCATTTTTGCTTATGGACCAAACATATCTTTATTCACATTGCTCGGACTGAAATTACTGACACACAGCTGACTGTGAAGGTGAAGGAATTGTTTTTCATACAATCTCACTAAATTTGATCTTCTACCCACATCGGCAAGCACAGAGCTGAAAAACCTTAACACGAGCAGAGGAAGCCTGCATATCAGATGCCTCTCACATATCCAAGGGACACAACTTTGGCACAGCAAGCAGTTGTGCTTCAAACAACATGGTGACCTGTGCGCCTTGGAGTATGTTCTTGTGAAACAAAGTCAATCCAAAATGGACTCATACTTCCTTCTAACCAGGTTTTTGAGAAGATGTGACTTTTTGTCTCTATAACTATAAACTATAGGAGATGATGCAGTAAAAACAATTATTACGAAACTGTCAGATTCTCAATGAACAGCTATCTGTCTAACATAGGATCTATTTGTTGTGGCCTTCAACATGTCAACTGATAAATGAGTGATTGCAACAACGGGGAGCAAAATAAACAACGGGTTAAAACTTGTCCAGACAGTGATTAAAGGTGATAAATGAGGAGAAATGAGACTGCTTTCATGATGACTAATCACAACCATTGTGTAAGTAGGATCGAACCACCGACATGGGAGACGAGTATTAAAGTGAACTCCTGAATATATACATTTCAATGTAATTCCTAAAACACACAATCCCATCTCATTCTAGTCTCCTTCCATAGAGCGACCCTTGTTGCATGCTGTAGTACGAGAGTTGCTACCAACCTGCCACTGAGACCACTTTGTGGAGAGGGGGCCTGGAGAACATACACTTTCAGATGTAACATGATGATGATGATGATGATGATGATGATGATGATGATGATGTTGACAGTGGTGATCAAATGTTCACTTCTAATTTGCTCTTGAAATCTCAGGAAGATACAACACAGCACATGCATTGAAGGAAATAAATATTTAACTGAACTTTCAACCTACATAGTCAAGGAAACATGTCTCTAGTTTTTACTAAATGATTTTCAAAAGTGGAGTGGGAGAAAATCAATTTCCATAGTAGTCTCAGTGTGATGACCAGTCATAGATGTGTATTCAGTATGTAAAACGGAATTTAGAAGCAAAAATTGATACTCTCTTCCTTCCTAACGAACAGGAATTCTGCTGAAATATCCAAACCAACCAACAAACAAAAATCTAGCCTAACCGTATAGGCCTAAATTGACTTTCTTCAAGCATGATTCTAATTCAAATATCCAATACCGCAGGCTGACCTTTCCATAACTGACATTGGTGATGGTGAAAAAGAAGCCACCAGCTTCCACTCTCATGTAAGAACTGCATGTACTATATTTTCTTCTAGTTTCAGTGAAGACTAAAAAGTATTTTGAAAGGACCATATAAATCCATAACTCTAATATCCATAAAATGCTTACAACAATGAATATGATGATGATGATGATGATGATGATGAAGATGATGATGATGATGAGGAAGATGATGATGAAGACGAAAAAGATGATGATGATGATGATGATGATGATGATGATGATTAAATATAGAAATTCTGGCAATCTGGATTCACACATTCCCACAAGAGACATCTCACACCTTGGAAGAGAGCCTGAGAGCACACTTTGGTCAAAGTGAGAACTACCCTTTCCTTACAAAGAAACAATAGACGTGTGGTGGATATCAATCGTAATTAAGTAATCGTTGGTGGAGGAAGTCTTGGTGTGAATAATCTCAGCTTTTTCTCTGCAGTAGTCTTTGGCAAATAAACAGGCTTTTCTAGCAGACTCTAATGCAATGCCATAGAAGCGGTTCACCAGTGAACACAAGCTATCTTCATGTTGGTTAATTAGCACATAACAGAGTTGCTGCCACAAAGTCACACGCACATCTTTCTTCACCTTGGCCAACATGAATCAACTGAATTTTCAGGACAATTTTCCTTTTCCCTGACCCTGACCTTGACCCCACATCCACCTTGACCAGAAGTAGCTTCTGGACAATGTGTTGGTCTGTCCTATGACTTCAACTGGGCTGTCGTTCGGTCTCTTAAAGCTCACACATGGCTGTTTAAATGACATGACCTTGAACTTTTATGAGTGACCTTTGACCCTGATGATGAGTGTAGGATACATGATGATGATCTTTGACATAGGGGGTTATGTCATGTGTGCTATGCATCCCATGTTCTCACAACATCCACAACACAGGCAGATGCCGATGAGAGGAGGTGACACTTTACAGGATCTCACGTCTTCTATGTAACCTTCAACACAAGGTCAAGGTCACCCTGATTGTCTGCAGTGGCCATGATAGACTTGTACTGATAGTAGAGTTCATTCATATCTGTGATTCGGACCGATGGTGTTCTGACAGACCGTGTCTCTGATGCTGGCTCAAACAACTTTGAGAGAATCTCCTGTAACTTCTCAACTTTGTATTCTGAAAATGCAAAGCAAAACCACTGATATGTACCTTGTATCCCTGAAGCCAATGACCATGTGTTTGAAATCCATGTTTGTCCTGGCAGCGTTGATGATGGATGTTGAGATGTTTTTGACTTATGTTCCAGACATGAAATCCACATCTTTTTGAGATTAACATAATTGTTACCATGAAAATTGAAAAAAAATATAATTGCCAAAACTCTCTACATACAATTTATATCACGTCTGATGTGACACAAGAACCTGAAGTGATGTAAGCCTCAGACATTTAACAGTTAAGTGTCCTCCATCATTGCATTTGTACTTGGCTGTCCCTTGAGTGAGTGAGTTTAGTTTTACTCCACACTCAGCAATATTCCAGCTATATGGCGGTGGTCAGTAATCAATTTAGGACCAGACAATCTAGTGACCAACAACTCGAGCATCAATCTGTGCAACTGGGAACCGATGACATGTGTTTACCAAATCAGTGAGCCTGACCACCCAATCTGGTTACTCGCCTCTTACGACAAGCATAGTCGCCTTTTATGGCAAGCATGGGTTGCTGAAGGCCTAGGCTGTCCCTTGAAGCCTTAGAATCATTATGACAGATTGAGTGACAGATTGAGTGAAGAGTGAGTCTTGCTTTTCGTTGGTTTTAGCAATATTCCAGCAACATCATGGAGGGGGCATTAAAAATGGACTTCATACATTGTACAAATGTGGGGAATTGACCTCAGGTCTCAGGTGGTACGAGTGAACACTTAAACCATTAGGCTACCTTATTGCCACTATTATGACAGACTGACATGAAGAAGTTCTCTCACCATCAAGGTCCTGCCCCAGGAATGAACACCACCTTTCCCTCATCTCCTCAGCAGAAGCTGTGTCATCAGAAAAGCCAGACAGGAAGAGAGCTGGCATAGAAGGCAGCACCAGATCCATCATTGTCGTCAACATCTCGGAGATATCGTCCTCGGCTTCAAACATCTGAGCCGACCAGGCATTTAGTTTCTGTGGAAATGAACATGACATGTCAACTCAATCTTGAATGACAGATGACTTCCTCAGTATCATTACTCAACAGGGTTAAGAGTTGTATTATCCAGAAAACAAAAAGCAAATCACTACAGCCAGTACAGAACAATTGTGTTCTGTCTCAAACATGCTGGAAGACAGGAAAATGATGTTTACCACACATGGGGGAATGTAGTGTGGTTCATATTATGTGACACCAATATAACAGTGTTTTGCTTGATACTAGAGATCCAGAGAATTCAAAGAATTCCCTTGCTATTTACTCATTCTCCAATCCTGGCTGGACCTACTTACTAACATCTAAGCACTCCCTCTAGTAGAAGGCCACAAGCAGTTTATTCATTCTCAGATGCTGGCTGGATACTGACTCACCTCTAAACATTCTCTCTGGTAGAAGGCCACAAGCTGCTTACTCATCCCCAGGTTCTCACTCTTGCCCTCGATCACCTCTGTGTTGTAATGCCACGCTATGTTAAAGTAAGGCATTGCTTCTGCAAACCTGCAACACAACACAACAGCTGTAGTCTTGACCTTCACCAAAACAAAATGTTACAGACATAGTGTGTGTAGTGAGTGTGTCATACTCGGACTACTGAACACAGTAACATGTTATATTTGGGATTACACTTTCATACACCTTCTCGTTCATCACTATCTGACATGATATATATCACTCTAACACAGTCTACTGCTGCATTCCGATTGTTATAGCAACATCATGGCAAGGTGGAACAGACCAAACCAGACAATAAAGTGATCAATATTGCAAGCACCGATCCATGTTATAGGTGTTCATTAACACAGTATCAAATGACTTGCAGACCAAGATTAACTTACCTTTCTTTGTAATAGGCTTCTAGACCTTTAACAAACAGGTACACCACTTCCCTGAACTGATGGTATTTCCGATGCCAGGCCTGAAACAGAACACTCATCATACAGCCTGTTGTTTCAAGAGGGCCTTGCAGGTGTTATCGTGTGGCATGGTGTGTGGTGCAGTATGGATTCAGTGTGGTGTGTGGCGTGCATTGTATGAGGTGTGTGGTGTGGTGTGGTGTGGTGTGATGTGGTGTTGTGTAATGTGTGGTGAAGTGTAGTGCGGTGTGACTGTGGTGAGGCATGTGGTGAAGTATGAATGCATGGTGTTAGATTAGGGCGTGGTGTGAGGTGAGTGGTGTGACTGTGGTGGTGTATGTGGTGAAGTGCGGTGTGGGGTGAGAGCGTGGTGAGGTGACTGGTATGGTGTGGTGTGAGGTGAATGGTGTGTTGTGACTGTGGGTTTGCATGTGGTGAAGCATGGTGTGAGGTGAGTGGTATGGTGTGAGGTGGGTGTGAGGTGAGTGTGTGGTGTGAATGTGGAGTGATGTGGTGTGGGGTTGGTGTGTGCTGTGAGGAGAGTGGTGTGGCGTGCATTGTATGAGGTGTGTGGTGTGGTGTGGTGTGGTGTGGTGTTTGGTGTGGTGTGACTGTGGTGAGGCAGTGGCTGAGGGCATGGTGTGAAGTGAGTGGTGTGGTGTGGTGTAGTGTTTGGCGTGGTGTGACTGTGGTGGGCAGGGGGTGAGCACATGGTGTGTGGTGTGGTGTGGTGTGGTGTGGTGTGGTGTGGTGAGTGGTATAAGATGAGGGTGTGGTATGATGTAGAGTGGTGTGACTGTGGTGTGGCATGTGGTCAAGTGTGGTGTGAGGTGAGTGGGGTGGTGCGAGGTGAGTGGTGTGACTGTGGCGTGGCAATGTGGTGAAGTGTGGTGTGGGGTGAGAGCGTGTTTTGAGGTGACTGGTATGATGTTTGGTGTGGTGTGACTGCAGAGAGGCATGTGGTGAAGTATGGTGTGAGGCGAGTGCATGGCGTGAGGCGTGAGGTGATGCATAGTGTGACTGTGGAGTGATGTGGTGTGGGGTGGGTGGGTGCTGTGAGGAGAGTGGTGTGGTGTGGTGTTTGGCATTGTGTGACTATGGTGAGGCAGGGGGTGAGTATGTGGTGTGATGTGAGTGGTGTGGTGTGACGTAGAGTGGTGTGACTGTGGTGAGGTATGTGGTGAAGTATGGTGTGTGGTGAGCAGTGTGGTGTAGTGTGGTGTGGTGTTTGTCATGGTGTGACTATGGTGTGGCATGTGAAGTATGGTGTGGCATGACAGAGAGAGGTGTGGTGTGGTGTGGTGTGGTGTGGTGTGGTGTGGTGTGGTGTGGTGTGGTGTGAAATCAGGTGAACATCACTTTTAATTTTACAACACTTACACAGCTACGTGCCTGAGCGATTGTGTACATATTATTGTCACATCCTGTTACATATTAGTACCAAAGTCAACATTGAATTTAACCACAGCAGGTAACGTCAAAATATCCACATCCTAAACATGGCAACTGTGGTCAGTTAAAATACATTGTACCATGGCTTAAAATAACATTTTAAAACTGGAAACACATAATGTTTATCCTCTTTGTTATACCTCATGAAGTCTTAAACCCTGCTCGCCCTTCTCTCTCTGGATGTTTGTCATCATCTCCTGAGCTGCTGCACGTAAAGACTTCGTTCTGCAACACAAGGAGGTTTTACTTCTAAATAGCTTTGTGTATCTTCAGTAAAGTCACCAATTCTAAACACTAAAGGATTCTCACCAAAAATCCAATTAGTCTAATCGGGTAACAAGCAAGCAATACTGAGAACGTGAAAACGACTGACAAAGAGCAGGTATCTGCAGAGTGTTCTTTGAGCCCTGTATTGTTCAATGCCCAAACCTCTGTAACATCATTACCTGTGGACTTTGATTTTTCACAAAGACTATCATTAGTCTTGTACGTATGTTTAACACTGCCTCGTGCCATACAATATTTGCATCTAGTTGAAGCATGCTTGACGTTATAACAAGGCCACATTGTCACTTGATGGATTCTTCCCACATGAGATATTCAACTATTTTCAGGACTTATTAGTATACTTGACAGCAAAAGAAATGCAACTACGTCTTTTTGTCAAGTTTCTTAATAGAAGACATAAACATGAACGCTTACTTTGAAACTTGCGTTTCTTTTCTGTTCAGTATAGTTACTACTCACCTCTGTTCAGTGTCCAGCCTATTCAGGAACGTGATCTGTTCTAGCAGAACCCACTTCAGCGTGTCCTCATCTGTTCCATTCATGAACAGATACAGGCTCACCATCCGCAGCCTCAGGTCATCAAGGGGCTTCTTGGGAAACTGTTTCTCCAACTTGGCCAGACTCCTCAGTTCGCCCATAATGATCTGAAGATGGAAGGCCGACATACTGATTAATCTCATGAATTGGGCAAGGATGTGAGAGGATGTAAGGCAGAGTGAGTGAGTGTGCCTGAGTTTGTTCAGAAAAGAAAGCGAAAGAATGACTTGTCATTTTGATAGTTGCAAACACAATCCATACCTTGGATTCAAAACCACACTTCAGGGGTTCCAGTAAACTGCTGTCATGACAATTGCTGGGCTAAAACCACCGTTGACATTCCTACTACCTAATTCATTCAGTAGCCAATCAAATTCTACACTATCTACTGGGAATACCTGTATTTAAACCCTGGGCTTAAACGTATGAAGACGCGCAATATTTTTATAAAATGAAAAGAACCAGGTTTCTTTAAAACTCTACAATAAGGTAACTGGTCAATAAATTCAACCTTTAAAATTACATAATGGGTAAATCAAAATTTAGGCCCATAGGATTAAATACAGAAAGAAATCCTGTGTATGAACCAGTATGGGCCAGTAACCTTAGCTAACAAAGTCTGTATATCAACACTGAAGTCGAGTAGAAATGATGTCTTCCAATGTCCACACAAGACAGTTGTGACTTACACTCTGCAACAGCTCCCCGGGAGGCTTGGCACCGCTCATCTCCATCATGTTGATCACAATGCTGAGTGTGTCTTGCATGGCCAGCTGGGCATGGACAACGGACAGGTTGATACGTTGGGACATGTGTACTGTCTGAGTGCCCGTTGTTTGTGCTGAAATAAAATAGCAATAGTATATAGTTGTGAACTGTGGACTGGGGGAAGGGGTAGTGTAACTGATGCTCTGAACCAGTCACTGTAATGTTAGAAGCTAAAGACAAGAAACGTTTAGTTGAAACCACGTATTTACAGTGACTTCACACAACTCATGTAGGGAACTAAAGTCTGGTAATTATTTTGGCAGCATGAAGAACTAGGACACACTGCCTTGATATGGTGTACCTGTTCATTTGATAGTGAGGAATGTAGTCACCTGTTAACCCATGTTTCTCTCACCTGGCTTGTCACCTCGCATCCTGTGGTCAGCGACCTCAGAGTCTCCACCCACTTTCTTCAGTGCCATCTCTCTGTCCCAGTCCTCCAGTTCTTTTCCAAACTTCTTGTTGTCATCCATCACCTGATCGGCGAGGTCTGGAGGGAGGGCCTCCACCTGCTCTGTACGCTGCTTCCCTGGAACAACAAGGGCACAGTGAACATCTGTCTAGCCAATATTTTTGCATTGACGTACACCATATCAATGCTTCACTCATGAAAATATGTACCAATGAATATCACTCTCATTCTTTTATCAGTTGTGTTTGTTGTTTAATGCCTAACTCAGCAATATACTTCACTATATAGCAGCAGTCAGTAATTACTTGCATTTGGACAGACAATGAAGTGATCAACAGCATGAGCATCAATCTACAGAGCTGGGTCACTATGACATATAAACCTGAACAACAGATCCGGTTAAATGCCTCTGCAGACAACCATGGGTTGCTGAAGACCAATTCTAACCTGGATCTTCACAAACTCTTTCATCTGTAATTTGCTATGACCCTAAGTACACTGGAAACTGCTGCTGCACATAGAAACCTTATGTTGTTGTTATGGTCACAACATGTCAGAGACAAGCAAGCTGGATGCAATTGGTACTATTTCTCAGAGATTAAAGAATGACCTTGCTAAGTTATTTCTGAACACAATGTTGAGAAACACCACACTGAAATGTTCTAGACGTATTTTGATATACAGTCGAAACCCAGCTTATCTGGACGTTTGGGTTTCACTCGAAAATCGTCCGGATAGCAAGATGTCCAGTTAACTAGATCAAACAAGCAAAATGTGAAAATTAGGAGAAAGCAAAAAATTTTCATGTACGTATATCAATAAATCAACAGTCAACATTAAGAACAGTGAATCATCATAACATATAAGTGTACCGATAATACATGCAAGGCGGAACGCAGGTTACCATTTGTCTGGTTGTCTCGGATGTAATCATGTAGCGTGTGGAGTTTCAGATGGTAAGTTAGATGAAAAACATAAATCGATGACGAAAGTTTCTATTTTGCCAACTGCATATTCTTTTTTCTAAATTTTAAATGCCCTAAAAACACATGACATCGTGTTGAACTTATGCTGTCTGCAGAAAGTAAACTTCCGGACGGGATCACATGACTTGGATCATGTGGCTGGCTATTTTTAACTTACATCGCGACAGATAGCAGGGGTCGATTTATAAGTGTTATATACAGTACAATTACAGTGTACATAACCTTAATCCTACTTAACATGTGTTTTTGTTACTGATAAGATGTCCTCACATGCGCAAAATCCTAATGAACAACCCGAGTGACAAGCGTCACTAGTGTTTTGATGGCTAATTAATCAATTCACACCAAATGCCTTCCGATAGACTAAGACTGTAAACGGTATTGATGTGACACAAACACATGCACAGATCTCTCCGTCCGGATAACTGGATCATTTTTCAATGGAAATCTATAGGAATGGTTTGAAAATTCGCCATTAGGTTCCGAAAGAGCAGGGTCCAGTTAAGCGAGAACAATTAATGAACGTAAGTTTCGTTTCACATAAAATCGTCCGGAAGACAGGGTTTCCAGATCTGTGGGGTCCGAGTCAACAGGGTTTGACTGTATTCAGTATTTTGAACAGTGCCATATGAGCAATACTGAATCTGCAGTACCTATTAGACACTGACACTGTCTTTCTAAGCCCCTTGAAAGTCCAGGTTAGAACTGATCTTCAGTAACCCATGCTTGTAACAAGAGGCGACTGGGTGATCAGGCTAGCTGACTTACTTGACATATGCCTTCGGTTCCCAAATGTGCATATCGATGCTTGTGCTGTTGATAATTAGACCGTCTGGCCCTGACTAGATCATTTACAGACAGGCGCCTTAGAGCTGGGATACTGCTCAGTACTGCGTAAAACTAAACTCACTCATTCCTACTCACTCACTTTCTTGGATATATTTTCACAATTGCTCATCATGAGACTGCAGCATCACTTTGAATCTGGAATACTTCAATAACTACAATCATTTCAACAATGTCACAACTAGGCACTATGGACCACAACCTACCTTCCAACGCCTCCAGTCTGCTACGGTCCACATACATGAGGCAGTAGGCACTAGCATTGTGGTAGCCTCCCATGCTCTCCTTCTCCAACTCTTCCCAGGATGACTCGGACACTGTGATGTCGTTAAACTTGAGCCACTTCTCTCTGGTCAGGTCGTAAATGTAGGCCCAGTAGTGACCTGATGCCGCCTGACCCTCGTGAACCAGCACAGCATGCAGGTGGTAGGGAAACTGGGGAAAAAATCCATCTGTTATACCAGCATCCTGGAATATGTCAGGGATATGTCTGGGACATCAAACTGGGGAAAAAATCAGTCTTTTATACCAACAAGCTGGGGCATGCCTGGGACTTCAAACAGGAGAACAAATCAGTCTGTTACACCAACATCCTGGGATATGTCTGGGACTTCAAGCGGAGGAACAAAAGTAGTATAGGGAATAGTGATTCTAAAACACTTTCAAGAAATGCCTCTACAAAGCCTTATTTACTAAATAAGGCTTTGGTTGGGTCATTAGCTCTTGCTACTATTACCCCTACTACAAAATTACTGTGCCTTGGTAGGAGGTAATACTGTGCCGTACGGTACGATCAATAATTCTTCTCTTACAAATCCCCTACCCGGCCCATCCCTCAAGTAGTACAAGTTAGGTTCGTCGGCTTTCATATCCACTTTATCTATGTTGTAAGTTTTGACTGACCATATAGGATCGGTGGCTCGCTTACGGCTATCGCCCCTATGTTATGTTTATATCGATGAAACAGTTTAACGTGAACCGCCTACGATCTCTTTGGTGTTCATAATAAAGGCTTGCTGGGCTTTTTGTATTCCCTGTGCTATGTACTTTTTTTTCTCGTCCTCGCTGATAGCAGACTTACGAGACTTGGATCGAATATCTTGTTTCATTCCGTTATATTTTTTGAGTTCAGAGAGGATTGAACTAAACTCCTCTTCTGAGATCTTACTGTCAGAGAGTGCCGTGGAAATTCGCTCACTCACTGTGTTCAGCTTTGCTTCGGCCAGAACCCTGATCTCGTCGTGTTTCAATGCCTTACGATTAAGTCTGCGTGATACTAACTTAAGCGCCAACCCTACCAACCCTGTCACCCCAGCCGTTATTTCAATACCTAGCACTATAGGTGCAGCCACGATGGTGGTTAACAACCCAACGCCTGCCGCCCCTAGTCCCATGCTGGTTGCCATAAGGGTAGTGTCAGCCCCGTCCACGATATTGAAAGCTCTATTATACTTTTTACATAGTGCTTTCCGTGTGTCACGGTCTTGTTCTAGTTGACGTTTCACATCACATAACTGCCTCAAGCGGAACCCATCTACGGTTTCCAGCGTCTTCGCTACTTCCTCTACAACTGGGTACAGACCCATCCTATAATATATATTACGAAAGATATTTTAATTGGGTTTCAGTTAATACTCTATTAATGTATTTGAAGCCTACAAGTTTTAGATCACTAGTCAGGGCAATAGGTGAGAGGCTAATAGAATTTCCTATTCTAATAGAAACCCCACTGAGGCTTATTAAGTGGTTTATAGGGCCCGTGGTATCCTGTTGTATAACAATACGACAATATTGGTGTACGTAATACCAGCTTATTGAAACCCCGGGTAAAATTTGGTGTACTTTTGGGGGGGTTCCACGGTAATCTGTAAAGAAGACTTCTATGATGAGTGTGAAAGGGGGGGATATTATTTCAGGATTACTAAATGTTAATTTATCTTCGAAGAAAGCCGTTAACCCATTTTTTTTAGGTATTATTAATCCCTCTTCCGGAATGAAATCCCCGGGCCAGATACCGTTGTTCCTAATCTTAGTGACCCACTCATTTTCGTCCATTATTATATAAGGTGAGGCGAGTGTTAAGTTGATCAACCATTTGGGCTCTTTAAAATCTGATAACGACACCCGTCTGTACACGTTGTCTTTGAAGTGTAGGATGTATAATTCATCTTCCTCACCAGGCTGATCGAATCCCTCCGTGTCTCCTAGGTCGTTAAGCGTAGTGTTGGGATGATGACTGGTCATTATTATATTATTATGATATAATTTCCAACTGGTTTTCTGATAATAATTCAGGGGTTAACTTCATACCCATGAAGTGTATGTTGTCAGGCAGGAAGATATTGATTAGTGATATCTTATTTTCCACGATCACGTTGACCCCCTGCAGACTGGTCTTGGAGCCGACACCCACCCGCACGTAAACGTTGCAAACTTGAAACTGGTGTCGTTTCACCCACCCGAGTTTGATCCCCTTCACGATCTCGACATCATTCCCCGATGGTTCCCCTAGGTAGACTTTGATGAACAATGTTGAGTTTGCCGGTAGATCCTCTAGTATCTTGACCACGCCTTCGAATTCAGACACCAACTGCAATTTCACGTTTTGCATGGCCGGTTTACTCGATAGCATGTGGGCTGCTATAGTGTTGACTGGGCTGACGACTATACTACGTCTCTGAGTTGGGACGTAAGCCACGAGCAGGGTTCCATTGTTCACGACTTTGTTTAGGTGGTTGTCTTTGTTATCCGTGAACACGTAAGGGGAGACGAGTTTAATATTGAGAAACCATTTGTTATCGGGTAACAACACCCACTTGTCATCTTCGGTGAAGACGAGCATATATGGTTTGTTTTTGACGACGGTAGTGCTCTCAACATCGTCTAAGTCGAACAGTTTACCACCGAACGATGGGTATATTACCCAATTATTATCACCGGTGTTGACAAGGGTGTACTTAGTGTTGACTATTGCTCTTGTGGTATCTATCATATCACTTAGGGCTCCACCGGAGGGGATTTCAACGCGTTTGTAAATGTTGTTTTTCAGTTGCAAGGCGTACGATTTACCATCTACTCCGGGAGCGTTGAAACCGCGTGTGTCTCCGAGGTCGGAGATCCCGATATTGACGCATTTTTTCACTCCGGGCCCTTGTGCGCTGGTCATGTTACGTGTAGCGTTAAGCTGAGGTATCCTATATTTACAGGATTATGATTTATATCTAACACCGATATTGTCAGCTCAGGTATGTTGCCCTGGGTTAATCTCTTATACTGCCGTGGTGAAAACGACTCGGTTCTACCGTCGTTGAATTTCTCAGTTTTCACCGGCACTGCTCTCAGTATAGTGGAAGGGTGACCTCCTTGAATGTTATACGTTGTGCTCACCTGATCGAGATGAATGTACAGCTCTCGGTACGGTACTAGATCGGGTAACTTCGTGCCTGTGACGGTTGTTGTTGGTTTTATCTCGTCAGGAGACATACCGAGCATCCTTGCTAATGGTCGGCCGAGCCTCAAAGGGTTTCTTCCATTGTTGATTAACACCACTGTACCGTTTGAGTCGTTCATCTTGAGTTCGGCTCCCAGGGGTTTGAAGACCTCGTCGTTTAGCGAGCACACGCTGTAGTAGCCGTCAGTTATCTGGCTGCGAGCCCCACTGACGAACAGCTTATTGTTGCTGATATTGATGTTAGTCCATTGTGGTAGGTAGGTGATATCGCAGAGTGCGACTTCGAGTTGACCTGACGTGTTATCGATCGCGTGCGTCAGCTGAACGGCCTCACCGCTCGTTATTCCTGGAAGTGTTATGTACATATTATAATATATGAATTATATATTATAATATGGATTTAGCACACTTGAAAATCGTGGTGAATGCAGATGGTACGGGGTTTAAAACAACCTTTATTAATATCTTTGAAAAATATGTCGTGTCCGTTAATAACGCGCAGGCGGTGGTAAACTGGAATCAAAACCCAATGCAGTTTTGGCAGAACCAACTAAACTTTGCTGTGTGGTGTGCGACGACAGGGTCGGGTGTGACACCAGACTACGGTATAGACGAACTGAGTAAGGCGGTTATTTTGTTTCATATTTATTATCAAACGAGACGAATATTGAAGGAAATAAGTGCTCCTCTTCCCCAAGATAAAGCGTGGAGTATGACGAATAACCCCTATGATAGACGCGCTTATGAACGTATTTGTGGGGAGTTTGAGATTCCAACGAATAAAGACTTTCGCCTTCCTGGTGTGAACCATGGTCTCGGTATAGTTCTCGTGTACTTCTACAGGTCCGGAACATATCAGGCCGGTTCTAAAGATGGTTCATACAACCCAAACCGTCATACATTTACAGGCCCCACAACGAATGAAAAGATCCATGTCAGCTGTATAAAGCAAACCAGTCCTGATGCAGCCACAGCCTGGACTAAAATGATCTCAAAAACATCGAAAGAATTCACTCGTGCTGGTACAATACGCTTGAACGACTCGATTCGAACGTACGTGTGGGCGCTGTTGGGTGCGCAGTCGATGACGCGTTCCAACATCCTCGGTAAGGGAACTGCTTACGACGCTCAGACACAATTCGTTTCCAACGTTGAGGATGCTATCAATTCTCCAGTTGATCTCCCGAGGGCCATCGAACGCTACCAAAACGTGTTAGAATACGCCAGATCGAAAGTCAATTACGTATTCGGCGTGGGGTTGTACATGGCTCCGAGTGATATGCAACTGAGAATAAAAAAAGTGGTGGGTTATAACAACGAAATAGTCATAGCCACGAAGGATCAAAAGTTGGGTATCAACCCCGATATTAACACCCCACATATCCCACACACCCAACCACGTGAAACGGGTATAGTTGCGCCGCCCCCGGAGCCTAAAGTTCATGTGTCCACCACACACCCCCCTATTCAGACCTCCTATCAGCAGCATATTGATAATAAAACAGCCCTAGTGGTTGGCGGGGTAACTTTGGGACTTATTTGGTTAAAGATTTCTTAGCCGCTACGTACACCAGACCCGCCACGGCGACGATGGCTGCCCACAGGTTTTGACTGAGCCACATGGCAGTTTTAGACAGAGCGCCCAACAACCACGAGACGATGCTACCCAGGATGCCGGGAAGGGCTTCGGCGGCTTTACCAGCCAGTTTAGCTAGGCCTTCCCCGAGTTTTTTAATCCAGTCTTTAACACCACCGCCGGGGGGTGTGGGGGCCCCACCGGCAGGCCCAACAGGGGTTCCTCCCACCAGTGACACCACCAGGGTTGATATGATTAAACCCAATGCAGTCAGAATGCTGGCGATGGTGATCCCTTGCTCCCGGAACAATATCCGAATCCTGTCTGCTAACGTGGTATCTCGGTAGAGGACTTGATTGATGGTTTCCCGTATACGGTTGACCTGGGATCGAAGCTTTTCTTTGAAGGAGGATGCTGTCTCCAGCCAGGTCTGCTTTTCATCTTCCAAATTACGTATTCGTTCCTCGATGGTGGCTTTCATAGACTCGTCCTCAGTTTCACCGAGTTTTTTCTTTTCATAGGCGATGTGGTCGTCTATCTCACTCATTTTGGCTGTGCTTTTCGCGAGATGTCCGCGAATGGTTTGCATCGTCAGATCCAACCCCCGCAGTTCCCGAACGGTAAATTCGAGCCCTGGGAATGGTTTGTTCTCGTAGTCGGCCAACACCTTTTTAATATCATAAGTCATGTTTTGATCTGATGTGGCGTCCCTGATGCCTTCCAGACCTTGAACTAACTTCGGAGGATACTGCTTAGGTCGCGCGCCACCGTAATCTATGAAACCTAGTTCATCTTGGACCAACTGACTTCCATGTTTACCGGCTAATGTTGATAAAGCAAGCGGTTCTCTAGTGCGTTTATTCATGAGATCGATCTCCGGGCGAGACTTCAAACGCAGCGTGCCATTGCTGAGGGTAAAATCAGAATAGTTCCTTCCCAACGGCTTGAGTTTGGATTTATTTTCAACTGCGTTGTAATAATCATCGACGGCGCCCTTAAGGAGCTCGTCACCTTGCGAGAATGAGGTCTCCTGGTCATCATTGAATACCTGGGCACTATCGTCCCACATATCATCCATAGGTATGTCTTCATCCATTAGTATTAAAAATATATTTCTTTTATATAACAATGTACGGCAGAAAATTAGATCCTTTCAGAAGATTGAGAGAGCCATTAGGCGCCAGAGCCGTGCGACAGTCGGTGACCATCACCAATAATCCCAGCAAGATAGACCAGAATCAAACTCTGCTGGTTAGATTTCCAAACCTTGGTGAGAATGACCTCATTGTACCAGGCACTGTTAGACTGGCGTTCAATATCACGTTGACCTCCGACAACGACAAACGCGAGCTAGTGCGGAACGTGGGTCGAGCTATCATCAAGAAAACGACCGTCAAGATAAGCGGTAACGAGGTACTGAGCATCGACGACAGCGACGTGTTTCACTGCTACAAGGATCTCTGGAAAAGCGAGAGAGAACGAGTCAATGATGTGTACCAGGGTATCAGCAAATCAACCCGGGCGCGCATAGGATACGTCTTCACGACAGACCAGCAAGACAAGCTATCGGACGGTGAAAAGGCCATCGCTCGAGCACACGGAAATCGATTCTGCGTGCCGCTAGACTTCGAGTTGCTCACGGGACACGCGCCGTTTTACCAGGCCGCGCTGGGTGATAGGCTCGAATACGAGCTCACGTTTAACGACTATAGCAAAGTAGTGCGTACGCCGAACGGTGATGAGGCCAGTTATGCCATAGACAACATCTCTCTGGAGTTCGACATGGTCACTAGCCCGGAGCTGGCCAGGCAGGTTCGAAGCCAGTACTCTGGGAAGATGGCTATCCTGTACGATCGCGTATTGAGGCATAGATCAGTCGTGCGAGATAAGAGCGACACTGTGTGGAATATCAACCTGAACGTGCCGGCGCGATCGATGAAAGGTATCCTGGTCGTACCCGTGGAGGATTACGATCCATTCCGGAGGGACAGCGAGAAGTTTTTCAACCCCGAGATTGAAAAGGTGGAAGTTACCATCGAGGGCGTGCCCAACCAGCTGTTCAGTCATGGTATGAGACCACACCAGCAGTGGGATGAGATAAAAAAGCTACCAGTGGGGGACTACATAACAAAGGACCTGGACCTCGGCTCCGTGCAGATCGGTGAATACCTGACCACCAAGTATGCCCTATGGTTGGACATGCGATCCACGGATGATGATAAACTGCACGGCAGCGGGCGTCGTATAGATAACGGCAGCGAAGGGATAACCATCCAGATTACTAAGAAGGCTCAAACCGCTGGTAAGTTGAAATTATATCTGTACGTTATTATGGACGCGCAACTTAATATAGACAATGGGAGATTCGTGCAAGCCATCTACTGATGGGGGGTACCCCCCACACCCCCCAACAATAAACTGCCCCACCTCCCCACTGACCCACACTGCGCTATCATATGCGGGCAGACTGGCTGTGGGAAGACCGTTTTCGTGTTGGATATGTTGGAGGGTTACTACAAGGATGTGTTCGATAACATTGTTATCATGTGCCCTACTCTGAGCATGAATAAAACGTACACGCGACCTTGGGTGATGACGGACCCGGATGTACACAAAATCGACCCTGGAACACGCCTGCAGGACTGGTTGAAAGCTCTTCACGAGAAATTTAAAGGGGAACCGACGCTGTTCATACTGGACGACTGCAGCGCTAATCGCGAGATAACAAAAAAGAGAGACATGCTATCGTACCTGGCCTTCTCCGGCCGGCATGCAAATCACAGCGTCTGGGTGCTAACGCAGAAGTTCAACTCGGTGTTGAAAGACCTCAGGGAGCAGACGCGATGGGTGGCCTTATTTCACTGCAAGGACAGGGATTCGTTCGAGGAGTGTTTGAGAGAGAACGATGTGATGAGTAAATTAGAACGGGAACGGGTGAAGAAACAGCTCGCTGAAACTAAACACGCTAAGCTCGTTCTAAAAACCGACCAACCAGTAGCATATATAGTATGCTAAAGCTAAGCAAAGCTAAGCTAAAGCTAAGCAAAGCTAAGCAAAGCTAAGCAAAGCTATGATATTTGAAGTATTTGTCGTGTGCAACTTAACCTTCATTTCTCTGTGTTTTGTCTGCATCGGGTATTATATAGTTAAAACTAAATCTTGCTTGTTATATTATAAGATGGAGTGTGAGGAATTGCTCGAACAGTTGGGGGGTACACCCACTGGGGATTCCCCCAAGCGAGAGAAACTGGTGGCGTTGGCTGTTGGCGGCAAAGCCAAACATTACTTTGGAGACTACACTCCGGATAAAATTCACAAAATGTCAGCCGAAGAAATCGATAAGCTGTACGCTAGATACGAGTCCCGGCTCGGAGCAGAAATGACAAAGACAATAGGATCGGCTATGACCCAGATATACACCGGTATTGTATCACACTTCCTTCCCATTCCACCAGAGCGCCGACTTTACCTGTGGGAGGACCTCGAGAAGGACCCTTTTATCGAACACGCCGTGAGCTCTATCAGCTGCGGGCTGTACCACAAATATGGTATGTTGTTGGCTCCAGTGACGGCGGCGATTATCACAGCAAAACATTGTCAATTTGAGAGAAAGAATAATAATAATAGTATAGATGTCCGAGGTGACGGAACCAGTGAGTCCCGAGGTGACGGTGGAGACCCCAGTGGAGGATACCCCACCCCCAACAGTGACGGTGGAGACCACTTCAACAGTAACCAGACAGAAGAATCCTAAGAGAGTAGCTGCCGGTAAAAAACGGTGGTGTAACCAACATAAAGTGACCAACCCAACCCGACTGTTGTTGGCTGTAGGTGTAACTGCTGCCTTGGCTATCTCGTGGTTATACGTGGGGGTACCCTCCCACAGTGAGCCACCACCCACCCCCAACAGTGGGGGTGTGGGGGTATCCCCCACTATTGACCCGCATATCATGTTATAATTTAAAATATTTTTATATATACATAATGTCTGAGGGGAAAACGTTCGTCAACGACGCATACCACGCCACAGTGGTAGCCAGTCTAGCCGTAGGGTACGCTCGGTTGACTAAAATGGTGCTTAAACAACCAACTATCAAGCTAGATTTCAACCTGCAGGATATGGGTATGCTCATAATGAACCTTGGTATGGCGATGGCCACAAAAGACATCCTAGTAAAACAAGGAATAATACCTGATAATATAATGAAATAAATATAGGGATGGCCACGATAGCTATGATGGTCGGTGGGGCGTTAGTGAATGCCCTGGCATTTTCCGGGAGTAATTTCCTCTTCTCGAAACTACGAGATGATCACGCGGCTGAAATACAGGAAGAAAGGAAGCGGCACGATCTCGCTACTGAGAACTTACAAAGAGCACAGGCCGAGTACGCTAAAAAACGCCTCCAGAGGATCGATTTTATTAATGAACAGCTCAAGCGTGAAAACCATGCCATTAAAACATTCTACGATGTCGAT
Source organism: Haliotis asinina (assembly GCF_037392515.1). Taxonomy (NCBI): domain Eukaryota; kingdom Metazoa; phylum Mollusca; class Gastropoda; order Lepetellida; family Haliotidae; genus Haliotis; species Haliotis asinina. The sequence goes on from NC_090280.1 coordinate 5,265,521, forward strand.
GAAGCAATGAAAGAATACTATTTACTAACTGGTAAACAATTGGAACCGCTCAATAAACCCACACTCGCTCAGTACTACACACCATCCAAGGGACAAATGAATCGTGAACTGGGCTTCATAGTGTTGGGTATAGCAGCTACTGCGTTGGTTGCAAAGCAATTAAACTAAAATACCTATATAAGTAAACATGAGACCCGCTCCATACCGATGCGAATATATACTTATGGGGAAGACCGAGGCCTGTGGTAGGAAATGCAGGAATCAGGGGTTCTGTTGTTTCCATATGGGAAGTCCTAACTACACGTGTTCTGTGTGTGGTATCGGGGTTAAAGGGCACTACTGTCTATGTAAAGCTCACGGAGCGAACGTAGTCAGACATCAACTCATCTACGAGAATAAAAAAGGCTACATAAAAGAACGTAGGCGACTGCTCAAGATAGCCACTTAAGAGTTACCTCCCCTTACTGTGAACCAATTAGACATTAGTTCTCTTAGGTGTAAACACGATGTCTACTGTAAGCGAGCTCAAGCGGGTCGCAAAACAGAGAGGTGTTATCGGGTATTCTAGAATGCGGAAGTCAGCATTGTTGAGATTACTAGGTTTAGAAGCCCCTCCTACGGTAAAACAATTAAAAGCTCAAGCAAAACAGCTTGGGCACACGGGTTATTCAAACCTGGGGAGAGCCGGGTTAACCGCATTGTTATCACATGCCCCCGTAGCAAAACCTCCCACTGTAAAACAACTGAAAGCCGAGGCACACGATTTGGGTTTAGGCGGGTATTCCCGTATGAGAAAACCACAGCTTTTAGAATTATTACGGCAGAATAGAGCTATTGACCTACAGTTCGTGAGCACTGAGCGCGCTGTAGGTAACTATTTGAGAGGTTGGCGCATGCACGTTGATAGAAACATAGACATTATAGATATCAAGCCTCTGATAGCTGATAAGGTCAACCAGGAACTAAATAATCTAGGAAGTATCAAGTTTCAGATCACAGTGAAAATGTCGCTCGATAAGGAGGGCCCCACAGGGGCCACTGAGTATGTTCAGCCTTACTTCCGAGGTCAACAAGAGGTCGTCACACATGCAGAGACCATTGACGCATCAATCGATAATAGTTTTCAGCAGATACGAGAATACCTAGAACGCTACACACACTTGGGGTCCGGGTGGGCTGTAGATAAAATCGATAACGTCTATCTAGACATAGCTAACTACGTGCCGTTCAGAGGCGGGTCATACCTAGCCTTGCCCCCCTACTATAAGAACAAACAAGCCATAGTAAACGTTAAGAATAGAGGAAACGATTGCCTGAGGTTAGCTATCAGGTCAGCTTTATTTCCAGCTGACACTAATCCGAACAGGGCTTCTAATTATCCACAGGACGATGGGCTCAACTGGGATGGTATAGATGAACCCACCCCCATATCTCAGATCACTAAAGTAGAAAAACAGAATAATCTGGCTATAAATGTCTTTGGGCACGAAGGTAACACAACAATAGTACACAGGGTCAGCCCGGTGAAGGATCGCCAAGTTATCAATATATTCATGATCCAGAAAGGTGACAAGTATCACTACACATGGATAAAACACTTTAGGAGGCTGTTGTGTGACCAATCGGCATACAGAGGGAAAAAACACTTCTGTGAGCGATGCCTACACGGCTTCACACGAGCTGATTTATTAGAATCCCACCGGGAGGATTGCCAAGGTGTGGGGCAGACGGCCATACGAGTCGACATGCCTAAGGAAGGTGACAATATCCTAAAATTCAATAACCACAAGAACCAAATGTCTGTGCCTTATATTATATACGCCGACTTCGAAGCCTTAGTGGTTGGGGAATCCCCCACACCCCCTAGTGGGGGTAGCTTCACCCACAAAACCCAGGAACATAAGGCCTGCGGTTTTGGATACATTGTCGTCCGTTGTGACGGGGAAACTAAAGCTCCGGTAGTGTATAGAGGCCCTGACGCGGCTGAAAGGTTTCTAAAGTGTTTGCAGGAGGAAGAAAAAATTATTAGGAATGCATTGTATAGAATCGCTCCCATGCGTATGACCCGAGCCGACAGGCTAGCTCACGCTAGTAGCACTAACTGTCACGTGTGCGACTCACCACTTAACGGTGATTCGGTGAGAGATCACTGTCACATAACTGGTAAGTATAGAGGCGCCGCTCACAACGCGTGCAACCTCAAGCTTAAAATCAACCCTAAGACAATAAACATCCCCGTTGTCTTTCACAACTTGAGAGGGTACGACTCACACTTGATCATGCAGGCCATCGCGAAAATCGATGGTAATATAACGTGCATCCCCAACAACATGGAAAGATACATCTCCTTCAGCTTAAACGGACTTAGGTTCATTGACTCGTTTCAGTTCCTCCTGTCGTCACTCGACAGTCTGGTCAAGGCCAACAATACCTTCCCTATCACCGATCGATACACAGACGCCGAGACTAGACCCCTGCTTATGAGGAAGGGTGTGTACCCCTATGAGTACATGGATAGTTGGGCCAAGTTCACCGAGACCAGACTACCCCCTATTGACTGCTTTTATAGCAAGCTGAATGAGGCGTCCGTCTCACGAGATGATTACTTGCACGCGACTAACGTATGGAATAAACTGGGTTGTAAGAACCTGGGTGATTATCACGACCTGTACTTGAGGACAGATGTACTGCTGTTAGCCGACGTGTTTGAAACGTTCAGGCGGACCTGTTTAAAGCAGTATAAACTCGACCCCGCATGGTATTACACCAGCCCAGGTCTGTCGTGGGACGCCTTGCTTAAAAAGACCGGAGTTAATTTGGAATTGCTCACAGATTACGACATGCACCTATTCATTGAGAAAGGCTTGCGAGGTGGGATTTCCATGGCATCCAAACGATACGCGAAAGCAAATAATCAATACGTGAAAGGTTACGATCCTAACAAACCAACCAATCACATTCTCTACCTCGACGCAAATAACCTGTACGGCTGGGCCATGAGCCAGTATCTACCTACAGGGGGATTCGAATGGGTACCCCACGTTGATGTTATGGAGGTTGCACCAGATTCGAACAAAGGGTATATCCTCGAAGTTGACTTAGAGTATCCCAAGGAATTACACACATCGCACAACAGCTATCCCCTTGCACCCGAACGTATGAGGGTTAACACAGACTGGATGTCTGAGTACCAACATAACTTGTCAGGTGGGCGTGTGACAGACGTTGAAAAACTCGTGCCTAACTTAATGAATAAGACCAAGTACATCGTTCACTATCGCAACCTACAGCTGTACCTGTCGTTGGGTATGAGGCTGACCAAAATACACAGGGTGCTCATGTTCGACCAGAGCCCATGGATGGAGCCCTACATCAGAATGAACACAGACCTACGAAAAAAAGCCACCAGTGATTTTGAGAAAAATCTCTACAAGCTCATGAACAACTCGGTGTTTGGTAAGACTATGGAGAACCTGAGGAAACGCGTGACCGTGAAGCTGGTTAGATCTAGTGAGGAAGACAAGCTCAGGAAATTGATAGCCAATCCGGCATTCAACCGTAGTAAGATATTCACAGACAACCTGGTTGCCCTACACATGAAGAAAAGCCACATAAAATTCAACCGGCCTGTTTACGTGGGGATGAGCATCCTCGATTTATCCAAACACCTGATGTACGACTTTTACTACAACGAGCTCAAGAAACAGTACGGCGACAGGTGTGAAGTACTGTACACTGACACGGATTCCCTGCTGATGGAGATTCAAACCGAGGACGTGTACGAGGACATGAAAAAACACCTCGATTTATACGACACCAGCGACTACCCTAAGACCCATACCCTACACAGTACGGTAAATAAAAAGGTCCTAGGTAAGATGAAGGACGAGTGTGCTGGCACGCCCATAGCCGAGTATATAGGTTTGAGACCTAAGATGTACTCCATACTGAAAGCCGACAATAGTGAGATCCGGAAGGCGAAGGGGGTTAAGAAGTATGTGGTGAAACAACACATCAAACACGCCAGATTCAAGGAAGCCCTGTTCAAGACCCGTACCTTTAGACATAAAATGAACACACTTAGAAGTGATGGGCATAAGATATACGGACTGACTATAAACAAGACGTCCCTATCGCCTATGGACACGAAACGTTGGATAGCTATTGATGGAATAAACACATACGCGTATGGACATGAAAAAATTTGAGGCTATTTACTACAGCCCGCGTGGGTACTGGAAAGGAGCTAGCGCAGTAGATAAGCTAGCTAAACTAGCGCGAGTACCCCCGGAGGAAGCCAAAGCGTGGCTTGAAAAACAAGCCCTGTGGCAGATCTATTTGCCGGCACCACGCTACGTGCCTAGAAGGAGGTTCGGTATTAACATACCTAATAGCATTCACCAGGCAGACCTACTGTTCCTACCCCACGACAAGAGGTACAAGTATGCCTTAACCGTAGTGGATGTAGCCAGTCGTTACAAGGAAGCCGAACCCTTGACCACGAAAGATTCGGCCCAGGTAGCCAGAGGATTTGAACGCATATACAAACGCAGCCCACTGACGTGGCCAACAGAGCTGCAAGTTGACCCCGGACGGGAGTTCATGGGTGCCGTGTCACAACTGCTAGCCAAACACGATACAAAGGTCAGGCGTGGCACGGCCGGAGCCCATCGCAGCCAAGCCATAGTTGAGAGATTTAATAGGACTTTGGCTGAGCGCTTGTTCGGCTATCAGTATGCTAGGGAGATGACCACCCCTGGAAAACGATCGACTGAATGGGTCACGAGGTTACCCAAGGTGGTGTCGGCAATCAACCATGAAGTCACCCGTCTCACCGGTAAGAAACCGGCAGACGCTATCAAACTAAAATCAATAGTTGCAGAGTCGGCCGCTCCATTGCGTGGGAAGGAGAAACAGATACCAGATAGGGCCCTAGTGAGGTATCTATACCAGCCGGGGGAACATGAGGGCGATAGCCGTAAGCGAGCCACCGATCCTATATGGTCAGTCAAAACTTACAACATAGATAAAGTGGATATAAAAGCCGACGAACCTAACTTGTACTACTTGAGGGATGGGCCGGGTAAGGGATTTGTAAGAGAAGAATTATTGATCGTACCGTACGGCACAGTGTTACCTCCTACCAAGGCACAGTAATTTTGTAGTAGGGGTAATAGTAGCAAGAGCTAAGGGCCCAACCAAAGCCTTATTTACTAAATAAGGCTTTGTAGAGGCATTTCTTGAAAGTGTTTTAGAATCACTATTCCCTATACTACTACAAATCAGTTTGAAGTACCAACATTCTGGGATATGTCTGGGACTTCAAGCAGAGGAACAAATCAGTTTGAAGTACCAACATTCTGGGATATGTCTGGGACTGGGGTCCAGTCTATGAGGCTTCAGTCTGACCTTGACCAGTCATCTGTCACAAGTCAGACAACCGGTAGTCCAGGTCACGAACCCTTCCGGTAACCTGGAAATGATTTTAAGTAGCAGCTTATCAGAAACATGAACCAGACTAACAGACATATATATGAGCAACACCACACTCCAGGTGTACCATTACATTCAGCGAACTCAGCAAGCCAAACCATCCATTCATCCTGACAGTTGGGAATCCACTGACACGAGGCATCCCTTTGTCTTTACAATCGAACACCTGAATGCCTGAAAATGAAAACAACATTATCTGCAATACATTGTGTACTCACTTTTTGCATAGCATCATCACTGTACATACTGTTGACCTGATCTTCAAGGCGAGAAATGTTCTCCTGTAATTCTGAAAAAAATTGAAATCATTTGAAATCATACAGATGTCACATTGGCTATTAGTCTCAGCACTGAAAAACCTTCTGTCATTGCGCCTACAGACTTTGCGTCTGAAGAACTGTGTTGTGTAGCTTGACATGTGAAAATGAAATGAACCATGTTTAAGGTGTGATGTATTGCTTCCTGGCATCACTCACTTGTACCTACAGAAGACAAATACTCACCCCTGACGTCAGTCTCCACCTCAGTTCGCCAACGTCTGAGACAGTCTTGTAGCACCTGGAGTTCACTCTCTGACACATGGCGGGGTGAGGGGCTGGGGACATCTGGCGGAGGCTTGGGGGGCCTGCCGGGGGAGCGAGATAGTGGGGACGACATGGTCACATCCACTGATGGGACTGGGAGAGAGCTGGGAGATTCTGTTCTGCAACTAGAGCATAAAAGAGAAATGTAGCATGAATTTTGTTGTTCAATGACTGTTTTCATGTATATTTGAACGATATGACGATGGACTCTTAATTGTCAAAAAAAGATCAGATAAACCAGTGATTGATATGATGAGCAGCATCTCTCAACATCTGGGTGAATAATTAAAGTATTGGTTAAAAACAGGAGTGATAAACTGATGACATAAAAAGATTTTGTTGTGAACTGGGGAAAGCACTGGCTTCTCATACTTTCAAAGAGACAAGACCTGTTTGCGTTAAGTAGTGACCATATTTTGTGTACTGTTTTGTAGGTTTCTTAATACACCATATCTCAGGTCAAACAATCTGACATAACTTGATCTACTCTACAACAACATATCCAGTGAAACGAAGGGTGTTTCCTTACTTTGAGACCAAGTTGGGTTTTGGTGATTCCATCTCAACATCGTGTGACTGTGGAGTGGCAGAACTGGGTTTACTCTCTGCAAACTGCAGCACAGACGACAACACATCCTGTAGAGGGAAACGCTTGCTTCCTGACCCGTAACAGATGAACCTGGAACATGCACCGGAATACAGGGATAGGATTGCAGGGAAGCATGAGGTCAAGCATCTCACTGACCATCTGATCCATCCTACTGACTTACTGATCCAACCTGCTGACTTCCTGATTCATCTCACTGAATTACTGACCCATCCCAGAGACTCACTCACAAACTGATCCATCCCACTGACACACTGATCCAGCTAACAGACTTACTGATCCATCCTACTGGCCTACTGATCCATCCTACTGGCTTACTGATCAATCCCACTGACTGACCGATCCATCTCAATGACTTACTGATTCATCTCGATGACTTACTGAAACATTTCATCGCCTTCAGCATGTACTAGTTGCAAGGACATCTGCGCTATACAAATATCCTATCCATCTTTCTGGCTTGCTGAAAGATCCATCTGAATTAATGATCCATCTTGCTGACTTACTCACTCATCTTGCCGACTTACTGATTCATCCCTCACTGATCCATCTCACTGGATCTAGCTCAATGACATATGATTTAATCAAACTCACTGATTCAATCATTAAACATATCCCCTGACCAAATTACACAACCATATGACTGACTTACTTATCCAATTTAGCATGCAGCACAGTGAGTTCCTCCTTCAGCTTTCTTGCCTCTTCTCGCCTTTGCCGAGTCAGTGCCTTGTTTCTCTCCATATACCTTTAACAACACAGGAAACTCTCATGCTCAAACCGGGCACAATCAAACATGGGGCAAGATATCACATTCACTGTATTACGGTAAGGCCCTGCACTAATGGAACACAATTAAGAGAAGAGATGACATTTCCAAGATCTCTCCAGCACATTACCTTCTGGGATGAAAGATTAATGCAGATGAATGTTTCAAACAATTTCATCAAACATGCAGCAGTGTATGAAATAGCGTCTGCCCGGGGCCCGCTGCCCGCTGCTTGCTAATTACATGGCAGGCTTACAACTTTATGTTGTAGCCGGACCTGTGGGTCAATATATTTTCCAAGGGTATATATTTGACCATGTCACTGACTACGGGAAATATTTCGAAAATAATATTCAGTTGTGGTAACTAGATGATGGTCTGTATAGTTCATGATCAATCAAACTGTAACATCCACAGATCAACCTACCCATTTATCTAACACTAAATGTGACTGGTCTAGAGAATGCTTGCAGCCAATGAATAAAGTCTTTCTTTTCTGATGGCAGTGACCACCAAGTCATTGTTTTATTAAATTTGCTTTTGCACACCTTTTCGTTTACCTCACTACAAGTAATTCATTAATTACTTTCTTCTAACACAATATCTCATTTTCCTATTTAATACAGGGCTGGTTACAAGTTAACAGGGCCGGCAATATTTTATAGTTATCAGCCCTGTGGCTTCCTGTCTTTTTGTAGGAGTTTCATACACTGTATACAGACAGCAAATACAAGGTGGTCAGTTTCACAGGCATGGTGCTGAAAGAGCTGAAAGAGCAAATACCTTAGTCAGGGAAGTGCAGATGCTAGTATAAAACAGGAACCGTAATGCACAGTATCAGTTACCTCATTCAACACGATATTAATGAATCAACAGTCCATTTACGAACGGATGAGGCAATCATAAAACATTTACTTACCGGTCCATGTAGATAACTTTTGGAAACTCTATCTTATTATGTATTTTTTCAGGTCGACCCATCTGCTGGTTGAACTGGAAACGTGAAAGCTCAAAGGTCAATACTGGAGGCAGTCGGGAGAACCATAGCTGAAACAGCAAAACAGGGACATGTGAGGCTTCTTGTGTTGACACCATCAGAGAAACTGGCAAACAGGGGAAGTTGGGCCTTGGGGCTGATGTAGCGAAAAGCCAACTGTAGTGTATAAAATATGTGGTTTATTAATTAAACAAGTCTGGTGGTCCTTTGGTCCAGGAAACATTTGGACAGAGGATAGCACATACTGTGATCAAAACAGCATTTCCTGATTTTGTTACTGTTATAGTTTGGGGAACTGGCTGTATTTGTTCAGGATTGGTAGTTTCTTGTTACAGGCAGTCATTGGCCCAGCCACATTTCAAAACTATTTTATGCACGGTCAAAAAGAGATGCTAGAGACCTTTTCTGTCCCAGAATAAAACATAGGGTAAAAACATGAGCTCCTGAGCACATATTCAAACCCAGAATCATCAACAGAGGAAAGCAGCAGTGCCTAATGATGATCTCTGTCACAGAATTCCTGAATGGAAAATAAGATGCACTATATCTATGGAAGGTTTCAGAAGATGTGGCAAAGACACAGAAATCAAAGACGTACCTCCTGGCCTGATTTCTGAGTGACGTCACTACTGACAGCCTCAATCTCGCCCTGGGCAGTTGCACCCTCGAGACTCTCATGGATATCTCGAAACCCGTTCACCTGCAAAGGAAACTGCCCAAACGTCTCCTCATTGGTGAATCCCTTTCCTGTCAAAAAAATTTTCTGAATAAAATTGTTATGTCATACTTATCTTTTCCCAAAAGAGCCTTCCATGACTGTTGTAAATGAGCAATTTCCATGTAAAGTGAGTGTAGATGCCGAAGCTATCACTTCGTGAGGAAATGGGGGGTACTCATGGATGAGTGTTCTATTGAAGAAAGGAACTTTAAGAGATTTCAAGTGTTCCACAAACTTTCAAACAGAAGAGGGAGACAAGCAATTAAGCATAAGTCAGGATAAGGTCATGGTCTGGTCTACATCAACTGGAAGTGTACTGATGTGGTTGGGTGGTAATATGACAGCTATGCCGTTACTATTGGAGCCATACAGATTTCGTTGGTATACATGCTTGTTTCAGTAGTTAAATCTCATCAATTAAAACTATACAAGAATTGATTATGGTTGATAAGCAGGATACTATCTGAACAACATAAAACCACAATACATGCCTTCGTGATATCCCTCTGCCTGGAACTGTCCATAAAATAGATCTACAACAGGATTCTCATCCTTCTTATCCTCTTGCTGAGAACATCCTGCCTTCCTGTAAAAGAAACCACAAAAGAATTCAGTTGCGTTGGTTAATGAGTGAGGTGTTCAAACCTTCATGAACCAGTGCTGATATTCCACTCTTATAACACAGAGTGCTGTGTATGACCACTGGGAGGGAGGTAGGGACAGCAACAGCATTTTGCTCTTGATAAGCAAATTGGGATGCACTGATGCATCAACAAAAATATTGAACATAGTACAGTCAATAATTACATTCAAAATATACTAGCCATGAAGATCCAGTTAGAATTAATCTTCAGTAACCAATACTTGTTTTATGAGGCGACAAATTGGATTGGGTGGTCAGGCTTTGCTGACTTGGTTGACACACGTCATCATATACAAATTCAGCTCATGCTGGTTATCACTGGATTATCTGGCCTAGACTTGTTTGATGAGTGTGATGTTAAACTAAACTAACTCAAAATCTCTCGGCATACAGGAAAAACTACAACAAGAAGATTCCACATGGTAAACTTTCTGATCCGCTAGTTTTCATAGAGGCATATTAACTTTCAGTGGAAGTGAGTAAAGCCTTCAAAGAAGCTGATTTCTGTGTTTCAAAAGCAAACAGTTCCCAACAGTTCGTCCTAGACATGAAAAATTAGAGTCATCATGACTCTCTGGCGTCATGAGAGGGAGTCAAAGACATACCTTTGGGAGTCGAATTCAGGATGAAACTTCCATCAAGGCATCCACTAAGATTGTTTAATAATGGCAAAATACAACGTAAAGCAGGTCAGGTATTTAATCTACTGTGAGCAGTTAACTGGCAAACAATAAACTAAGTAGTTATAAACAACAACAAATTACATGTTCTGATTATCTTAACTTAGGGTCCAGTAGCATTGTGTCAGCAATGACGCAAGCATAAAATTCACTGCGTGTATGAGATAATTTGTGCGTTAAATACGCATGTCACTGTCCCAAAGCAAAGGTCACACGTCATACTAGGGAAGGGTACTCTTTCATTTGAAGGATAACATGGAAATTACTTTCTGTTGAGTATTTATGACGCTTTCAGATGGCGCAGTCCCAGCAATGTACACACAATAACATAACAAGACTCACACTTCCTGTGTGGATGAAGGGTCAGAGTTATCCTTCTTGAAGGCATCCTCAAGCCATTCTAGGAGTTTATGTTGAAACTCACTGACATCCTGCAAAACAAATCATACACTGAAGAATTCTTCACTACATCAAGCAATACTAAAATGAGGACACACCTCATAATTTCACGGTTTGGCGACCATGACCAATTTCAGGGTGTCAATGTAAAACATTGTTTTTCTTATTTCTTGTTAAACAAGAAAAAAGAATAAAACCCTCCAAGAACAAGAACATACTGGTCCAGCAGCTATGTCATTAACACCATGAATAAAGCCCTCCAACAATGGGAACATACTGGTGCTGCAACTAGTTCATTAATATCACAAATTAAGTACTCCAACAAGATGATATTGGTCCTGCAACTACATCGTTAACACCGTAAAGAACATCATTAATAAAGCCCTTCAAGAACGGGATTATACTGGTCCTGCAACTATATCATTAACATCACAAATAAAGCTCTCCGACAGGAACACACTAGTCCTGCAACTATATCATTAACATCACAAATAAAGCCCTCCAACAGGAACTTACTGGTCCTGCAAGTACATCATTAACATCATGAATAGAGCTCTCCAACAGAAACATTTGGCCCAGGCATGATATTAGTAACAACCAGAACATGGCCTCTCCCTTTCCCCGGGAAAGATTTTGCCTGTAATCATCTCTGTGAAAAGACAAAACCCACCTGCTGGCTATCACTAGCTCCTGTTGGGGAGGAGAAGGCCTCCTTCAGAATATCCACAGCTTTGGACGGATCCACATACTTCTTGTTTGAGCCGACCAGCAAGGCAAACAGGTGACGCAGCTCGTGCATGAACCGATGGTTTCTCCTCTCCTAGCAGGACACAAACATGACAATACTTTAAGCAACCCACTGTGGTTTAGTATTCTTATTTAGTATTCAATTTTGTATAGAGGTGTAAACCAATTGTGCTTCAAATCTTTCATATACTGAAACCTTAAAGGTCACATGCAACGTAAAACACAACTTTGCAGATTTTGATACCATACGGTGTGCACTTTCCGAAGCAAATCATCAAAAATGTCAATTCAAACTATAAAAAAAAATGAAATCAGAGTTCAAACAATTCACTAATTTTCCCCCAGTACTGGGGGAAAAAATTGGTTTTAACAGCTATGCTGTGCTCAAATGCATGCGCAGGGAGTAGGTATGTGGAGCTTGAAACAGTATGTCTGCGTAGAGTATGGTGCCCTGTGCAGTAGTCTAATCTTGGTTGTGAACATAAACAAATAAATAGTATACTTGTTACATTTAACAAACCATGTTTATTGTGACAAACAGACTCTGTCACAGAGAAAACTCAATGTCTGGTTTATTGACACCTATATGTCTGCCTGCCTGTTTGCTGATGACAATGTGCAATGCAAACTTCTATTACTGATCATTTGCAAATTGAAATGAACACCTATCAGGCTTACAAGCCATAAACAAAGAGCCCGCTAAGTGTTTTGGCGAACGCACCAGTGGCCAATGAGAGAGCCATGTTACGCTTGACTGCACACCCAGCCGCACTGACTTCGAAAGAGGAAAAGCTAAATACAAAATATTGCACTTTTGATTTACGATTGTTTGTTTTTTCACAATCACCAATGCATTTTATACATCATGAATAAGTGATAAATGTCTTTTAATCATGTTTGATTTTGTTGTTGCATGTGACCTTTAAAGAACACCCACTTTGCTTCTTTGTTTCCCTCTGTGTGAAGATAGTGTAACACCTGAAATCCCTTGATGTTCCCTTCTTTTGAAGCAGACATAGTATGACACTCACCCACAGGAATCTACCTGTTTCCCGCCACATCGGTCACATGACCAGCCCCCGTTTCTCACTTTCTCCTTAATTCCATAAGCCCAACACAAGAACTGCAGAGAATCCAACGTGTCTGAGTAGGGATGGTAGGGAGAACTTGACATCATGAGTCAGGGTAAGTATAAAATATCAATTTTATTAAGAAAATTACATATTTTTTCCATATCCTGACTCACACTTACCTGCTTACAGATTCCGACAGAATCGGTAGTCAGACAACAATGGATTCTGTAGTTGCCATGTAAGTACATCCAGTACTTCCCCCACTGTAAAGGTGGTACTGTAAACCATGAAATTAATGCGAAAAAATGCATCAGCACTCTTCACGCATTATATCAAAGACACATTTTAGTCTGAACATGCCTACTATTGAGAACCAAAATCTCTGGCCATCTTTATTGTCCTCAGGTTTGCATTCATCATAATGATACAGAATGCAAAAACAATGTAGACATCTCTCATAATTCTAATTGATGAATGAGCACTGATTTCCATGAATCTAATTGATATGCACTGAATCTATTCATTGTCACAATGCTTGTTGTTGTGGGAACATTTCAATCAGCTGAATATTCATAAACAGTCGATGAGGTAGCACGAACTTCATCTGCAATGAAGATGTTAGTACCAGAATCGTTTCATCTTCATATAGTGTCGCAAAAACTATAAGTTGTGAGCAAGATGTCCTCCATGTGAAGTCTATTTACAGCCCACTGGCTGCTACAGGCCTCCAGATAAACAACATTGAATCTGCTGTAAGAAGACCTCTTTGCCTCGTGAAGACAATCAGATACCGCTGTGGACTGCTATCTGGGTTGCCAATGAAGCCTTTCCAATGTTGAAAGGGTTGTTTACATCTGTTGACAACTTCCTGACTTGCGACCAATAGCCGCATTCTCCGAAGTGTCTTTCTAAGTCAGTCAGACTGCAGATGTGACATCACCGTTGTTGCAGCAAAACGATCATCGTGAAATCTTGCGCAGTAGCGCTTGTCTCGGAGATACACATGTGAGCAAGTGCACAGAGGACAGAATAGACGTGAAACCTCCCGCTGTTTGTACTGACATAGGTAGACAGTAATCCTTGTCGTATTGTCGGTGTTCTTCAACTGAAGATTATACCGTCAATATCTAATACAGATGTTGCGAGGTAATTCCCACGCTTCCCCAGATTTGTCGTAGATGTCTCGTTTGTTGGGAGGAATATCATTGCTAAAGGACTACACAGAGGAGCTGGTCCGTTGTTTCAGCAATGATCTAGTAGTTGAAGACTAGTCTCGGAGGACGTACATAACTTCAACTTCTTTGGTTGAGGTGACATCGATTCTGACAAGCCCTTCTGGGACTAGGGCCTAGTCTCCATGCTATCCTGACAGCACCTCCAAGGTACGCCTGGCGATTCACCATAAACCTGAGTATCAGCAGTTCTTGGCTACCAGACACAATAAGAATCAAATTGCCAGACATTATTTGAGAAAGCCTACATAAAAATCTTTTAGCACATATTTTAACAGGAAATTAGTACAAAATTCTTACCAAGTTCACAGTGAACACTAGAAGAACAAATAACCGAGCATAGTAGGGCATAGTAATACGGAACAGCCACACAGACCCATAAGCTACACCGGGAGCACAACTGTATTAGTGAATACATAACCTAACATGATGAATTACATGCTCAATGACATAAAAAAAGACGTAAATTTATCAATTTCATATCATATTGATAATTAATACAGGCCAAAGACGTGTACTGCTATATTTTGTGTAAAGGACTGAAATATAAAGAGGATATTATACAACTACAAGAGTCATCAGAAGATGATATATTCCCCTGGCCACCACATGTTTGAAAAGACAAATCATCTGACAGTTACTCATTGTTTTTTCAGGCTAAGTTTTAGTTGTTTCCATGTAATTCATGAAAATTATAAATGCCATATATCTGTAATCAGCAAAGTCACAATTTCAAGATCTGTCTCATATATCTGACAAGATCTGTTGAAAGATAATGGTTTTTGGAAATGGTTTTCGAGTTGTGCTCTGGGAACAAAGCCCATCCCTCCATTTTGAGACTAAGTCCAAAACGTTTCCATGGAAACCAAGAAAATAATACATCACAAAAACCTTTAAAAACCAAAAGGTACCACTTTGGGGTCTGCAACACATATCAGCCAAACTTTACAGACAGATATTATGAAGTTTTAGAGTTCTGCTCCAGAAATGAAACACACCTCTAACTTTTGAGACTAAGTCCAAAACGTTTCCATGGAGACCGAGAAAATAATGAATCACAAAAAACTGTAAATACTAAAAGGCACCACTGTTGGTTCAGACTGATATATCTACCAAATATTGCAGAAAAATATTGAATGGTTTTTGAGTTCTGCTCCGGAAACGAAGACCATCCCTCCATTTTGAGGCTAAGTCCGAAACGTTTCTGTGAAAACCAAGAATATAAGAAATCACAAAAACCTGTAAATAGCAAAAGGCACCACTTCAGGTTCTGACTGATATATCTACCAAGTTTTGCAGAAAAATATTGAACGGTTTTGGTGTTCTGCCCCTGAAACGAAGTGCACCCCACCATAAGACTAACACCAAAATATTCCATGGAAAAACAAAAAAAAATATAAATGCCGAAAATCTGTAAATAGCAAAAGGCACAACCATAGGCTGAGATTACTATATCTATCAAGTTTGGTCTACAAATATTGAACGGTCTCTGAATTATGCTCTGGAAACAAAATTATCACAGACGGACGGACCCACAAGGCGTCAACTATATCCCCCCGCATTACATGCCAGGAGGATAATAAGTGCATATGTCATACTATAGTTACGACATGAGTGCCTAAATGTTGGCATTTAGGATATAGCGATATTTATGCATGAGTATCGTAAACACAGTATGTTATGGGCACGATTATAATATTCTGTTTACTACCGAAATTGTTAAATTGAGGAAAATAAACCCAAATCTACTTTCAAACCTGGGCTGGCTACCCGCCTTTGCTGCATGT
Organism: Haliotis asinina; assembly: GCF_037392515.1. Classification (NCBI taxonomy): domain Eukaryota; kingdom Metazoa; phylum Mollusca; class Gastropoda; order Lepetellida; family Haliotidae; genus Haliotis; species Haliotis asinina. The sequence goes on from NC_090280.1 coordinate 5,281,250, forward strand.
AGAACCGTGACATCATGGCATTGTTCATGACATGTTACTGTGACAAAGTGATATTTCACCCGAGGGCATCATACGAAATATATGAACCCCGATATATTCGTCCTCAGGAGTAATTAAAAAGGATATTAAATGCTGCATAGAGAGTCAAGTTGACTCCAAACCGCCTCAATGGGCGACGAAGGAAAGAGTGACAAACAGGGCTGGTCACGTATTCGATGAGGTAGGAAATGGGGAGGCTTCCTGTGGGTGAGTGTGATAGTATGTCTGCTTCAAAAGAGGCCAATTTCAAGGGATTTCAAGTGTTCCACTATCTTTGCATAGAGATAAGCAAATAAGCGCGAGTCAGGATAAGGAATAATTGTGAGTTTTGCTTTTCAGTTTTGTAGCAATATTTCAGCAATAACACTGCAGGGAACACCAGAAACGGGCTTCACAAATTGAACACTTGTTCAACCAGGTCTTTGGCCTGACAAGTGAGTGCTTTAATCTCCGAGTACTCCTCCAATCCAGCCCTGTCCCTACTGGCCATGACAAAGTACAGGCATATGCAAATACTTAGGGTTCAAGACATCTTTGAGTATGCTAAAGAAAACGTATAACTCGTCACTTGATGAATATCTATAATTAGGAATAGAAATATGGGTACCATATCAATGCCTGACCAATAACTTCTCACATGAAAAACATTGTCACTGCACCTAAATCAGCCTTTGAAATTTATTATTTCTAACAATGAAAATTCATTTGTGATTCTGCCTGGGTCCTCCAACACTTTCTAGTTATAATGGCAACGTTTGCATACTTACATTTGTTGACGTAGAAGGCCCTTCATTTGGAAGTTTGAAATTCAGCACAATGTGTCGAAATTTTCTTAGATGAAAGAGTGACTGTAAGAAATGGAAACAAAATTTCAATCAAGCTCAAGTACTTATGAACAAAGACTATGAGTCTGACATCACTAATTTGGTCAGGAAGGTATAAAAAATCCCAAAACCAAACAAACAAAAAACTTGTCAAAGGGAGATAACTGTACCCGATCTCTGCATCTCTCTGCTTACCTAACGCAGACAGCCGTTGACGATCAGGTCTTAATGTAGCAAAGACAGACATACAAGGAAAATATTTCTAACTTCTCCATGTGACGTGTGCCTGTCATTGCAAATCAGGTCTTGATGCCCTAATAATTCTTCGTCATCAGAACAGATCAAGTCTTTGGTCAGCCTGTGTCCAATAAAGTAATACATCCATCAATGAAATGGGCCACTCAATTTTCATATGAAATGAACTGCAAATTATCTCCATTAAACCATTAATCAACAGGTACATGTGAATTGTCACCATGGAAATAGATGGTTACCTGTATTACAGCGCTGAACCAGCATGTATTGCCGACATTCTTTAGTCCTACTGGCCATCCCTCTGTTCTTTTGCGTTCATGGGGGTTGAGTGGGTCGACAAACCATACCTCCCCTCGTTTCCTTTTTGTCCCTGCCTTGCTCTCGGCCAGACTGGCTTCTAGAACCCTGCAGTACACAATGTTCTTGGTACAGTATTCCAGTTTAATTATGTTAGTTTGATGCATGTACTAAACATTCACTGCTCTGTTACTTGATTGGCATTTAGAACTGATGGGTGACATGACATCAAATGGTGTGGATTTACCTGATGAAGGGGCAAGAAGTAGCCCAGAAACGTTGTGTTGTAAGCATTAAAGACGATGTATATCTATACCATTTGTTGTCATATTTACTGCTCTTATAAAAAGGAAGATCACAATCACTGAGGCCATCATAAGTAGGAATTTGGGAATCAAATCCATATCATACCATATACTGATGAATATAGGGCAACTATTTCTTACCCAGAATTGAGGAATTGGAGTAACATTTATTTCAGTAAGACGGGACGTTGGCATAAGAATCACTACCTACAAAAATTGCATGTTTGTATGTATAGGATAAAGCATGACCTGTCCGTATTACGAAGAAGTAAGACTGCTTTCCTGAGGACATTCCTGAGGGGAAAGAGCCTTACTTCTTTGTAATGTACCCGGTCATGCTTTATCCAACTTATAAACCAACTGAAGAGATACACTTTAGATACAATATCAATATTTGGTATTCACTATGAAAATTAGCTGGGATGAGATCGGCATCCAACGCCTCACCTTGCACGCACAATCTATGTGCTCCACATGCACTACCTGTATGTGCACAGCCTGCACAACCCATCTTGCGAGGAACAATATGGTTCATACCGAGAAACAATCTCATTTTTCAGAGTCATCCGTCATGACCTCGTGGATTAAACCACCAAGCTATTAAGCAAGGAGATGCTGGTTCAAAACTGGGTGTCGGCACTGTACATGTTGGAAATGGTTGATTTTGTCAGATTTAATGATCATAATCAAAGATGGCAAGACAAGGTCATATCAAACTTCAAAAATGTAATAATTCAGAGTTCGGGGGCAAATGGACGATATTGAAGTAATATCCCGGGGCTGAGGGATGACTTTGAAGTAATATCCGGGGGCAGAGGGACTTTGTTATTAAAGTAATGCCCCTCACTGATTGTCATTGGGATATGGCAAGAAAGAGAACAATAGAGTGATGTCACTGGAGGTTTAGAAGTTCACGTCATGCCAGATTTAACAGACACTTAGCTTAAAGACAAGTTAAACTGAACGACGAATAATGAAAATATGTCTGCATAACTGACAAAAATAACACAAGGTTCACGATTTTGCGACCTTGGGGAACTAATGGTATTAAGACATGTGAATATGTTGAGTACCTGCTAATGTCTTGCTCCTCCCTGGTCACCTGACCTCCCAGAATGCCCTGGCTGTCCTGCAGACTGGCCGCTATAGCTTTCTGCAACTCATCACGGTCAGTGGTGGGCTCATTGGTCAGGTCAATAACTCCTGGAAACATACAGCTAGCTGTAATACACTCAGCACTGGAGATCGACTTTCTTTAGTTCTAAGCATTTCCCTCACAGTCAAAAATAGCAGGATGATAACATTTCAAAAGGGGCACCACTGTTCCAAACGGGAATGCAATGACAGATTTCCAAGTATCATGTTAAGTTATTACACGTGTTCTGAATATCTTTATGAAATTATTTTGGTTATCTGAAACAGGTGTTGTGTAACAAGCTGGCACTTATACAACAAGTGTTCTGTAACCACTTATACAACAAGTGTTCTGTAACCAAACAAGACTATTCAACGATAATCAATAATGCTGAAATTTCTGTCGCCACCTTTACATCTTCAATTAACACTAGAACTCCATTCAAGCATTTTTTTACCAAAAAATGTGAAGCAAACAAAACTTTAGGTCTTTCAATAATTATAATGAAATTTTGGTGTCCTTAGGATCACCATTGTTTTTCAAATGAGTATTTTTAATTTTTTTATTTTCATCTTTGAAACAATAGTGATAGAGTTATCTCCCTTCCATTTTGTTTACATTTTACTTAGCCCTCCTAAAAATGCACAAAGGAAACACTGGTAACTGTTTCCCATTTCTTTACCTTCCTGAGGTACTTACTGAAGCAGCTGAAGTCTGCTTACCATCTTATCTACCTCTGCTAATGCTACCTTTCTATGACTGCTTACCCTTGCTAGAGGCAGCTCCAGCTCCCTCCGTCTTCTGTGTGGTGCTAGGGATGGCCTCACCACCGCTCACCCGTGTAGTCTGGCTCTGGGTCACGTGTGGCAGTGCATCTGTAACATCCCTGTATGGCTTCACAACCTGTACAACAGAAGAGAAACACAGTTGGAGGGGTGCTTTACGCAACATGGCTGACAAAACAGTCAATTACATGTGCAATGAAATTTTTACAATGAAGCTATGTCACTGCATTTGCAAGTAACCACTGGGTTTGCAATGCTCATATTTAAATATAAGTGAAATTTTATTCACTTCATAACATTTAAAAACTTAAAAACAAAGCCAGCACTTATACATACCTGCTTCTTTGCTAGGCGGTCAGAATCATCTCCAAGAAGCATAGCAACAACATCTTCCACTTTGTAGGATCCTTCGTTATTCTTGCATGCAGTGATCGCTTCCTGTATCACCTGGGGGTTGTCGATTCCTGTCACTTCCTTAATAGTGTCATATGTCTTGGCATCATCGCCCCGCTGAAACCAAACAGATTTAGCCTTACAATATGTCTCACTAAAACAATTGCTAAAAGCATCACAACCTCATTCTGGATCTGACATCTTGTCAAAACTAAGAACTTGTACTGCTTGACAAGTATTAGATGAGCCACGACATCACAAATGACCCCAACGCCCTCAAGAACATTCTATTTGAAACAAGAGGGAAAAAGATTTTCCTCTAGACACTGAAAAGTTCAAATTTCCCATGCAAATCATTTTGTGATGGTGTTTTGCTGAACTAAATTGCTCCACGAGACACATGTTAAGCAGTAGCAATATGGATTTCATGCCACAGTCAGCATGTATTGCACATACTTAATCACCAATCTACCTGTCCCAACCAAGTCTATTCCTCCAGATTATCCGTCCCGCATGCTTGTCACAAACGCATTCACTGCGCTAGCTCTACAAATAATTCTAAAGCAGTAGTTAAGCTACAACCTCAATGATCTGAAAATAACAGAGGCGGTGGAGTGGCCTAGTGGTCATGGTGTTTGCTCGTCGCGTCGAAAACCAAGGTTTACAATGTGTGATGCCCATTTCTGATGTATCCTGATATTGCTGGACTATTCCTAAAATGCTGCTGAAAGTGAGGTAAAACCAACCTCACTTACCCTTTGCTACATGGAATATCAATCATAGATTTGGGAAGAGGTAAGAATGATCACTGTCCCAACACAACATAAAACACAAATTAGTATGAAATAACTTAGAAATAAAGTGAAGAGTGAATACTACCAATCAGCTACCAGTTGGTTGTCCATGAAATTGCTATGAGCAGCTGAAAGCAATTATCATGTATAACCATTTGTTCAGCCCCTCAACCAAGCCCCATACTGAAACCCTGTGATCTATCTTCCAGTTCAGTATTCCTTTCATGAGAAACAGGATACTGCCATGCTTAATTCTAACAAAGCTATAATAAGACTCAAACACTCAGGTTTTACGCTGCTTTTTGCAATATTTCAGCAATAACCTGGTGGGGGCACTAGAAATGGATTTCAGACATTGCACCCATGTAGTGACTAGGGTCTTCAGCGTGATGAGCGAATGCTTTACCACAAAGATACCCTACTGGCCCATGCCTGCATTAAATTCTGATGGTACTTTCCTTTATGTTTTCACTTTGCCAAATTTAAAGCCATCTTTAGAAACCTTTTGGACGACTACCAATGAGGGTCCCAGAAAACGGTGATTCTCAGGTCTCATCGAGCAACTGATTTCAAGACACCATCTCGACACTTGTAAGTCAACTGTTGAATGTTTGCAAATATTAATTAATTTAATTTGTCCAAGTTGGGCAAATTGGTCATTCCCAGACAAGGGAGTTAGCCTACAATGTTACTATTCATATGGAAAAGATTTGTGCAACCAAAATTGGTGCTTTTTTGAAAAGTTGCCTTGATACTGGTTCTTCTGTGGCTCCCTTAAAATGTATTAAAGCAGAAGGTGACAGGGGTGTGAGCAGGCCTACCAAGTTGCGAAAATCCAACAAGTCGTGCCCTGTCTATAGAACAGACACTATGTTGAAGCAACATGGCCATGATGCACTACGTCTTCCTATGTACCATGCAGAACTGAACATAATTGAGCTGATTTCCGCCAATGTAAAAAATATATCAGTAACATACATATATATATTGTTAAACAAAACATGCAGTTCTCAAAAACTTTGCTAAGAGTTGCCATAAACGAGAGAATGTCTACAATCGGTGCCAAGGACTGGTCTGAATGTGTAAACATGTAAAACCACTGAAGATGGCTACTGGCAACAGTAAATTCTAGTAGATATGAAACTGACAGAATCATGACTGAAGTTGGACTGGCAAGTAATTCAAACATTGAAACTTATTCAGAAAGTGAATACTAAGGCCTGAAGTAAGCCTAAATCAGTAAATACCTTACTAATCTCTTCAGTACTGGACCCTTGTATAGAGAGGATGCACAGAATAAATGCTGATTATACATCCATTTGTAAACATAACAAATGTTCTCTTCTCTTGCACTTGTGTGGGGTGTTTTGTACATAAAGTTATATTTGTCTTGGTTCAGATTCTCAGAATCTTAGCTGTACACATACTTAGAATGATATAACAGTCGAAGCATGATTTGCACTAGGTAACTAAAGTTTTCATGAATTACACAACAACCTGTTTCCATAAGTTTTCAGATGGAATGTTCTTGAAGGCGTTTGTCAGGTTGAGGCTCATCTAATACTGGTTCAGTTGTATAATTCTGTATCAAATTTCAACTTGGGTCCTGTCAATATTTTCGGGCTGATGCATGTGTCCTCATGCTGCAGGAAAGGTGGTAGTTGTGCAAGCCATTCAGAAGAGTGAAAGTGGAACACTACTCATTACATGTGAAACTAACTAAAAATTTAACAGTATTTCCTTCGACATTCGAAACACTCTGGATACAAAGAATCAATTTGAAGAAAAATATGTTTCAAAAAAACTGTGCACATTCTGCTTTCTGGCCAGCAAAGTGTAAATATCACTGCAACATTAACAACTTTATGTGTTCATAAATGGAATATACACAGGTCTGTCTTTCAATTGTGAATATATACCTGTTAAGATTTGGTTTAGAATTGATCTTCAGTAACCAATGCTTGTCGTAAAAGGCAATTAATGGGATGAGGTGGTCAGGCTCACTGACTTGGTTGACACATCATCTTATCTCAATTGAGTAGATCAGTGCTTATGCTGTTGATCACTGGATTGTCTTGTCCAGACTCGATTATTTACAGACCTCCACCTGTAGCTAGAATATTGCTGAGAGTGGCATGAAATTAAACTCACTCACTTTGAATATATTTAAAATTTTATAAAAATATATTTCTAAATACTCATTGTCAGACTGACTTAAACATGGCAACACAATAAACAGTTAACCATGGTTAAACATTTGTCATACAATGGTTAGTGTTCTCAGCAGAATAAAGCCAGTGGATATTTTCAGTTTCCGCTGGGGTTATATGCGGATATTGATGCAAATTAGACATGTGATATGCAAATTTTAGGGACTACTTTCAGAGTGTAAATGAACATGGTATCAAGGGTCGGCGATCATGTCCGGATGGATGGCCGTGGTTATTGATCCCAGAAAAGTCATGTCTGGTTATGATAGATGGAGTAGGTTACAAAGCAAAGATACAAATCCATAGCCTTGTGAAGATACCAACAACAGTTTCCCAACCGACAGTCAATGTTAGCAAGAGGACGGCTTAGGAATGCAGGTGCACAATGTCACGCGAAAATTAAAGTGTGTTTGTTGTTTATTCAACAGAGGAAAATACAGAAATATTTCCTTCATTTCATCATACATTTATTATGTCAGATATGATAACTTTTGAGGTCTGACTAAAACCACTTGGACTAAGTTAGTTATTAGCCAGATGAACTGTTCACAGTCGGTAATTTTGACAGGTAGACGGACGGGGCTTGGAAGGACAGAGTACGAGGATGTTTCGACATTGGGTCGTTAGGACAGATTTGCTGATGTAACATGAAATGTACCTGAGCAACAGATGTTTTGTATTTATAAGATCAACGGTGTGTAGGTATGCAATATATTTCGAAAGTTAAAAGTGAAGAATAAACAGACTTATTCCTGAGCCTCGACCTCCTACGGAACATTAACCTCGTATCATTACACAATGTGGAAGAGCAGAAGGCAAATTGTGCATGTTAATTGTCCAAAAATGGTACCAACGGAATTATTTATTAAATTAGTTCAGATTTCTGCAATCGGAAAGGTGGAATCTCCACTTCGCAGTTTAATAGCTCGAGGATAGATCCATGATCATGGCGAGCATGCGCTCCCATGCAGTTTCATAAAATACAAGTGCATCAAATATTGCATTCATGACATTTCCAAAGCAAAGTTTACATACGACACATACCATTTTAGCAAAAGACATGAAAGTTGCATAAAAAATACCTGAGAAACACGATGAGAAAGAGAAGACTGTTCCACAGTCATGTCGGCCTTGGAAATAAAATGGCGTCGGCCATTCCAAGAAATGAAACTCAACACGAATACATGATTACATCTAACGATTCGTAGCTGTTGGTAGATGTATCGGTATCACATACAATATACCGTTTGCAATGTTTTTCGCTGATGTAACTGTGTCTGTCCTAATGAGCCTGTTCGGTAACAATCTCGTGGATCTCCTTTATTCGCTGACTACCGTTGGAGTGAATCGTTTAGACAGAACAGCCTGGAATTCCCCTTTCTTATTCACAAACAGGATATTTCTGATTGGTTGTTTCCAAACCTATGAAGTAGAGGAATCCCCCATTAAACAAAGGGAATAACCAAGGATATTGCACGAAAATGGAAAAACTGTTCTTATTTTTCTGTTGTCATTATGTGACTGTATCACATAAAAGCACATCGTCCTTGGTACCAACACTATCGAAGTTCTTCGCGAGCATATTTGTTAACCCAACTGACCAATCAAAATTGTTCTAACATAACATCCACGGAAATGAGTTTATAAACATGGCACTGGGAACTCCGCCTGTGTTGGACGCCTGACGTGGATACTGACACGCTGATCAAATATTGAGCTGACAGCATTAGGGTTACCTACATTGACACCAACACACCGTATTCAACATGTCCTTTTTCGCAGACTCCTGTATCATGTTATTTTCTCAGGTAAATGTGGACAGATATGCATCTGGTAAACGTCCCTATATTTAAATCTCCCTAGTCTCTGCTTCTGTCTCCCCAACCCAACGAATGCCCTACTGAGCTTACTTTCTCATTTATGACTGATAAATTTAAGGTGGGGTCCCCCATATTTTTCTTGGGAAGGAGTTGGGGATCATCAATTTTTTACACGTTTATCCTGGTGTCAGTGGTTTTCGACGATGTAAGACGAAAGAGGAGCGTGAATTTTAACTTTAACTACATTTAAAGTTTATTTTTACTAACCTTGAACGATAGTGGATATATTCTCTATTTTAAACCAAAAGTCACTGTGTTCTGAAATCTGATTGGTTGAAAAAGATGATCAAATGGTATTAGATTCCTCGAAACTGCAAGACTATTCACTGCATATTGACATGTAGAAACCTCACAAACAATTGTTTTGTTGTGTCATCAACAGTGGCGACGTCATTCAAAGCATATTGTGATGTAAAGTTAGAATGACGACACAAATGAGCAACTCCAGATGCTACAATGGGAACCAGTTGAAACGGCAAGCTGATGACACTTCACTGCAGTACTCGTACTCGATGTAAACGAGTGCAGTCAGTAAAACCCTTTGGTTTACATTTTTGTTTACAGTGTTGACAAACATCATGTGTTTGCCAAATTCCAGGTGTTACTGAGTATTTCAAGCACGGGAATATTTCGTTTGAAACTTCCGGTTGGCTCCACAAGATGGCAAACACGTTGTGTTTATCTCCAAATTTCATGCAAAAATATGAGGTGATTGGTACAAAAATAGCATATTTCACATCATATTGGTGAAACTGTTGCGGCTTGCCACGTCTGGGGATTTTGTATACGATGAGCCATACTTTTCGCTCTGCTCTGTGAAGGAGCTTTGTAGTTACGTCGCTTCCTATTCATATTTTGCCTGTCAATAGCAGACAAATGATTTTACTGCATATTTGCTTGTGATTTCTTGTGAAATAGGCAGTTTATTTCGTATCTGAAGTTTGGAAGTGGTCTTAATGTTTGCGGGTTCATAATATTGATGTTTGTTTGCTTTTAATTATATTTGGTGCATGCACCACCATTAAAATCATCGTCATCACAGCACGTTTCGGATAGCAAACATTTGTGGTTGGTAATGCTTGTTGCAGTTACAAGTGGTTTTGTGTCACACAAACACTGTAAATGCTTGTGTTACAGTTCATGATATGTTTTGCAGTTGTTCACGTGATAAATAAGTAAACCAAAATGATTCATTAGTGGCCAGAAACTCAAAATACAACAATAAGCCAGTTTATATTAGATAATGATTGCTTAAATTATTCACAGACTAGACTATGTCTCAGCTTGGCATTGATTATAATACATGACGTAAGAACACATATACTGAACTCTGTTTGGGTCATTTGTCCATTCAGGAGACAAGGCGGAAGTTCCTCATATTGCAAGTCCAATGTAGGCAAATCCAAGGCAGCTCTAAAGCGAGACCAAGTTGGACAGAGAACATGGAAGTCTTACTTGCTGCCACCCATCTATTGGAAGTTGCAAAAACGTTGATATGGCCTAGCTCTACCGACTCAACTAATGGGTCCTCACCCAGGAGCGGCCAAACCTCGACTCATTCTCACCAACGACCTTGAAGCCAAGGACAGACACCACCAATGCATTGACAACTCACTGCACTATCACGAGCATGATAACTCTACTATCAAATGCAGCAAAACAAGCCACTGCATTCACTGCAAGAAACAAGTTCTCTGGAAAAACAAAAAGACTCTACACTCCGCCCCCCATAGAGCAACTCTCACTCACAACCAAATCACGATCAATGCCTGTTTCAAGAAGATAGAGAACGTCTGTGACAAATAATGACTGCTTCAGCTTTAGCCTACTGTACAAACTCCTCCTCCTCCATTTGCTAGCGTATTGCAAGTGTGGGAAAGAGTCTTGTATCTTCCAACAACTTACCAGAAGAGCAAAGCAACTTGTTTCAGTGGGCAATCAGTGGTTTGAAGTCATAAGTCATAATTTAGTTAACCAGAGCCCATCAGAGCACTACCTATAGTAAGAAGGTAATGGTAATTAATAAGGTTCTTAAAAGAAAATGATATGATACCCTTGACACTTGATAGCTACTGAAAATTATAATCAGCATTTGAAGATAACTTGTGCATAACATTATGGGAAAGGGTATTCAGTGTGCCATTACAATGTAACATTTTAGGCGTTTGATATAATTCTTACGTTTACAGATATACTGATGGGGCATCAACCTAACTCACCATAAATCATAAAACTACAATAACTATAATTAATCTAATTATATTTAAATACATTTGATTGCTCTTCTATATCACCATTACATAGCAGGCCTACAGCAAGTACCAATGTCAGCCTGGCCACTCCATATCTTCGATTGTTTATTTGTGTTTGAATCCTTTGTTTTTTCGCTGGACCGTTTTGTTGGACTCCAGTTTTGTTTTCTGTGTGTTGGGGATCACAAGTCCCTAGGTTGTGTCGAGTATTGTGGGGAGGAGAACAAGGAAGACGTAAAGGTGTCTCTCTATGCTCAAATCAGTACTGTACCTTTTCATCCATTTTCCTTCGTATTTTATAATTATTTTTCAGTGCATACTTGTACTCCCATTGTATATTCTACTTGGTCACAATCATTGAAGCCTATTTCTGGTGTCCACCGCCATGTCATTGCTGGAATATTGCTAAAAATGGCGTATCACTCACTCACTCACCCACCCACCCACTCACTCACCCACTCACTCATCTGGTCCTCTGCTTGTGACACTATCAGTTTAGTTGGGACAGCAGATCCAGGCAGGGTTAATAGCAGGGTTTAATTTTTTTTTTGTGAGAGTGAATTGCCACAGGGCAAGTGACTTCAAGAAAATAACTTTTCCTGACTAATTTTCCGCTAGCCCTGATTTTGTGACACAATGTTTGATGTTAATGTTTTACTGGACTATTTATCGAAAAGTGATAAATTTCAAAGAACGATAGCTCAAAATTACTATTATTACAAAATATAATAGGTACATTTTGAGCAGATTTGAAATGAAATCCAAGTTTATTTCCAGTTTGAAACCATAAGTGGAAATTATCTAGTAGTCCACGGACAAGTAAGATACCATTATTTGAAATGAAAACTGACTTGTCCTGGGCATGGCACGATGGGATTTTTGAACCCCTGAAAAGTTATCCTGATAAACTTTAAGTTCCCAATGTCGTATTTATCTTTCTGTGATATTTTGAGAACTTGGTGACATTAGTGCATTATTATAATGATATCCATGTACAATAAAACTGAATGGAAAACTGCACGAGTCTGAGACAGTTATGGGTGTTTTTGAAGGCCAGGGGTCAGCATCCGAGCAAAACAAGCTTACAGCTCAACAGAAGTTCAGTGCACAGACATGCTGAGAAGACTGTTGGAAAGAAAGTCACAGGCAAATAGTCACAGATAAGAATATGCACCCCACTGGATAACTGATCCATTCCGTGAGATGAATGTGCTGATCCAGGAGACAACTGCCTGTATACTTTAATACTGGGGAACATCTTACATTCATAGGCCCCAGCCCCCACTGCGGACCAGGAAATCTGTTAACCAAGTCTCCGCTCAACAATCTGGGGTTTAATGTATTGATTTTATTTTCTGACTCCCAGTAAACAAAGCCCTGGCTTATGATCCAGGAATAATCAGGTAAAATTTTAAATCTCCAAATCCCATTATGTGATCACGTTGTTTTGATTGTTTGTTCTGATTATGTGAATTGTGTTTTCAGATTCTCTTCTTTGGAGGAGGATGGGTATTTTTCCTCAAGAAACTGTTCAGGGACTATGAGGTACCTTGTTTGGATTCTATTGGACAAATATGTATGTGACATTGTGCCACTCTCCACAAAGTTGAATCACTGAGTTGTTTGAGGTTATGATATAGATAATGATGTAGGATATTTATGTAGCACACATATCCATGCACTAGTGCTTGCTCAAGGTACTGGTATTTGTCCCTTGATCACTGGATGTCACTTTCAACAGCACATTGTATTTCAGTCTCAACTCCCCGAGGAGTATGCAACTTTTGCTGCCACTTGGTATGCCGAGTTTACTGAGGCTCTCTCATCCTAACGAGGTACCCATTCACAGCTGGGTGAACTGGGACTCATAGTCACAGTACTTTGTCCAAGTTTCCAAGTCCCTACTGCTAGGTGTTGGCACGTTTTCATTTGGCCACCATCTGGTCATATACCAACGGATTTCGTGGCTTCTTTTAAGTGCACAGGGTTGTGTACTGTACACTTGGGGTTGTGACAACACTGAAAGAGTCTGCACACAAAGTTGACTCCAAGGCTTTTACACCTGGTCACAGGTGGGCTCAATCCCAACACCTCAACCTCGCTGGATCACTAGCCTGGCGCCTTAGCCAGCTTGCCCAACATGCCCCCAGGTTCTGCGGTTTGTGGATGGTCGGGTAGCCTAGTTTAAAACAGCTCAACACCATAGACCTAGGTTCATTTCCACGCATGGGCACAGTGTGTGAAGTCCAATTCTGTTTTTGCCTGCTATGACTTTACTGGAATAATGCTAAAAGTGGCGTAAATTCAAAGACGTTTTGTCTTTCTGCCACTTTTTACTCCATGATGGTGCCTTTTTGTATTTTAAACCTGAGATATTGGTGCTATTCAGCTCTTAGCACCTTGTGTATAACCAATTTAAGCAAGATACATGGTAGTCAGGTGCATGTACTTTGTGGTTTATGCCAGGTGTATGTAAACTTATGTTTCAAGGGTATGACAGAAGTCTTTAGTTGTGTTGACACTTTGAAAATTATCTACATGTACGTGAAGAAACTATAAGATGTTGACTTTGAAAAGAAATGGAAAACCTTACTGACTGATGTAAATCTTTACTTTTCTGACATACTAATTGTTGGAAGTGATTTTCCCCTAAAGCTTGCTAAAAAAAAGAGAAAACCACTTTTGGAAAAATTGTTTTGTTGCCTTTTCTAAATGTAGCAACAAGATAAAACAAACAACCATAAAGAGTTTTATGTGCTTGTTTTACCTTGAAATGTTGTTGATTACTGTTGTAGTATTCTGAATATATAAAACATAAGTTGCGAAGGCTTAACAACTTTTCACATCTTACCATTTTTATTAGATATTTCATGAAGTTGCACCACTACCATTATGAAACTTGTGATGTCAGTATGTCAGCTGCCCTGCGGCTCGGGGAACATAAACTAACCTTAAGGGTACATGAACCCATGGACCGCGAGGGACCAATGAACAACGTATTTATCTTACCGAACACCTGAAATTTAATTTTGAAGTGTTTGAAGCACTTCTGTTGAATGTGAGGCAAATTTTTGCAGATGACATAATGTAATTTGATTTAGAGTTATCTCCCTTCCATCAATTTTCAATCGCAAAACATCAGTAATTTCCGTGTTTGGTGCGTGATTCAATGGTATTGAGACAAAGAAGTACTACCATGAAGCACCAGAAGAGTTCGGAATTCCCAGTGGTGTACATTGAAAATAATAATTCGCCTGTAAGCGGGGTACATTGAAAACAATAGAATAGCGCTTAGCCAATCAGAAAGCTACATTCATGTGTGAGGTAAGATAAATAAAAATATCATATTTTTGTACACACCTCTTCTGTGTTAAAATTATAAAAAATGCAGTTTTTCTGTTTTTGACAGATTTTGACATGTAGCTGTAACATAATTAATTATGAAATGTGAAAAAATCTCCTTTGAAAAACATGAAAACGACCCCCCCAAAATCAAACTGCGTCATCTGCCGCTGGTGTGGGTACAATGTGTGATGCCAATTTCCAGCGTCATCTGCTATCATATTGATAGCATATTGCTTAAACCAGAGGAAAAAAAGATTACCCCATACTGTGGTAGTATCTATTATGGCCTTTAACAACAAACACACATATTCTATAAGAAAACAAATCCTTTATTCGCTGGATTATCTGGTTCAGACTTGATTATTTACAGAGTAGTAGGTTATAGCTGGATTATTGTTATGTGAGTTTGAAAGGGAAATTTTTAAGTGCGGAAGATGGATAGCTCCAATGATAGTGCTCCAACTGTCTTCTTGTAGCCTACCTGGTAGTTTTCATGACAAGAGTAGCGGTCCGGTCCAACTCTGTGCATGTGGTGACTTACGATCACTTTTGTGCTTTTTAAAAGTAGGCGCTGATCTGCAAAGCAATCAAAGAGCTGATAAGATTGTAACTTCCATACTTTGTCATGGGCTAGTGACAATCATAATGCTATGATTGGTTTGTGGAACCATTTGCAGTGTTACTAACTGTCAGAACTAAATAGTTTCTTATGGAATTATAGGATGATGTAAAGCTACAAATACTCTGTGGATCCTGCGGCAGGTGGGTACAAAAAGCTACACACACAACACAGAGCTTGTTCCTGCTTTGTTCTTCGTGTCATGGTGACAGTGGTGTAGCCAAGTGGGGAAAGCATTTGCTTGTCACACCGAACACTCAGGTTCAGTTCCCCTCACAGGTACAATGTGCGAAGCCTATTTCTGTGATATAGCTGGAATATTGTCAAACCTGACAGATATCTAAACTTGCTCACTCTTTTTGTCATGGTGCAAGTATTAGTTGAAATTCTGCATTGTAATGCTACTTCTTGTGACATAACTCTCATGTCTGCTTATAAGTGACCTTTTCTGTTGCAAGGTGCATCACTCCGTTGTCCTGTTGGTGTTCTCTGTGACCTTTGCCCTTTCCTGCACCATGTTTGAACTGATCATCTTTGAAATCTTGGGAGTATTGGATTCCAGGTAAGTGTTTATGTTGCACTTTTGTTACATATTTGAAATATTACATTCAAGGTAGATGCTTATGTTGAGGTTGTTTAATGTTGGAAATATTACATTCAATATGGGTGCTCATGTTGAGGTTGTCTAATGCTTGAAATATTAGATTCAATATGGGTGCTCATGTTGAGGTTGTCTAATGCTTGAAATATTAGATTCAATATGGGTGCTCATGTTGAGGTTGTCTAATGCTTGAAATATTAGATTCAATATGGGTGCTCATGTTGAGGTTGTCTAATGCTTGAAATATTAGATTCAATATGGGTGCTCATGTTGAGGTTATTAAAGACAGTGAGTGAGTTTAGTTGTATACCACACTCACAATAGTCCAGATGCATGGCGGCAGTCTGTAAATCATCAGGTCTGGACCAGACAGTCCTGTGATTAGCATCGATCCGTGCAATTGGGAACCGATGACATGCATTAACCAAACCAGTGAGTTTGACCACCTGATCCTGTTGGTTGCCTCTTACGACAGGCATAGTCACCTTTTGTGGCAAGCATGGTTGAAGACATATTCTACCCTGGATCTACATGCTTTAATGTTATTGAATATTTGAAGTATGAGATTCAGGGTAAGTGCTCATACTGAGGCTGTTAAATACTTGAAGTATAAGATTCATGAGGTGTGTATTTCCTGATGGTAAAAGAGGCAACGAAACACTTTGATATCTGATTGTCCTTTGTTTGATATCCACACATCTCCTTCTCACCTCCTGTTGAGGAGATGGAACTCCCTTGACTAATGACATATTGGAGTAAGTATGTTTACAAGATTGGCATTCTTACCTGAGCGACAATGTGTTGGATGTTGGTTGTATTTCTGAGTTGCAGTTCCCGGTTCTTCCACTGGAAGCTCGGCCTGTATGCCATACTGACAATGTGTTGGATGTTGGTTGTATTTCTGTGTTGCAGTTCCCGGTTCTTCCATTGGAAGCTCGGCCTGTATGCCATACTGACAATGTGTTGGATGTTGGTTGTATTTCTGTGTTGCAGTTCCCGGTTCTTCCATTGGAAGCTCGGCCTGTATGCCATACTGACAATGTGTTGGATGTTGGTTGTCTTTCTGTGTTGCAGTTCCCGGTTCTTCCATTGGAAGCTCGGCCTGTATGCCATACTGACAATGTTGATTGCTGTACTGCCCTTCTACATTGCATACTTCATCATTAGCAACATCCGCCTTGGTGAGGCCAGCACCTGTAAAACTTTCACATTTCTGTTGACTGCTGTATTTCTAACTGCTAGAATCAAGTCAGGATCTATACATAAATCTATATGGTACCCCTTGTAAGGGTGTCACAATATCTACACCCCTCATAAGATAACAGGGTAGATGTGATACCTGTACCCCTTGATATTGTGTCACAATATCTACACCCCTCATAAGATAACAGGGTAGATGTGATACCTGTACCCCTTGAAGAGGTATCACAATACCCACACCCCTCATAACAGGATAGCTGTGGTACCTGTACCCACTGGACCCATGGAGGTACAGGGTAGAATAGGCCTTCAGCATCTCACGCTTGCCGTAAAAGGCGACTATGCTTGTCGTAAGAGGCGACAAACGGTATCAGGTGGTCAGGCTCGCTGACTTGGTTGACACATGTCATCGCTTCCCAACTGCACAGATTGATGTTCATGTTGTTGATCACTGGATTGTCTGGTCTAGACTCGATTTTGTACAGACTCACAGATTATTTAAAGATCGCTACCATATTGCTGAAATTTTGCTGAGTATGGCATTAAACAACAAACCAACCAACTGACCAATGCTAAAAGTGGCATAAAAATATACTCAATCACAGTCTAAACCATAGGAAGCAATGGTCAGAATCCTTCAGCTGTTACATTGCAGACTGTAGCATTAAACATGATGAACTCATCCAGTTTTTTACCTAGAACACTCTCATTACATCAGCCACTGGTTTACAGTGAGTGAGTGAGCTTTGTTTTACGCCACACTCAGCAATATTCCATCTGTATGGCAGTGGTCTGTACATATTCGAGTCTGGACCAGACAATCCTGTGATCAACAGCTTGAGGATCGATCTGTGCAATTGGGAACCGATGACATGTGTCAACTAAGTCAATCAGTCGGACAACCGGATCCTATTAGTCCTCTCTTATGACCCTCCTTTGCATGGGTTACTGAGGGTCAGTATTCTAAACTTGACCTTCACAGGTTCACCAGTTAAGAAACCAATTTGAAAATTTGTTGACTGTAGGGTAATATAACAAACAAGCATGCTGCTCAAAGATACGAATGTCATCTTATCATGTGTTTATTTCCAGTGCCACAGAAGCGCCATATAAGGGTTTTGTTCACTGTTGGATCCTGGTGTGGGTTCTGTTACCTGTTTTGGAAGATCGGCGACCCCTTCCCCATACTCAGCCCCAGACATGGTAAGTGTCTAACAAAGGTTTAACAATTACAGTCCTCCATTAAACTAGCAGAGATTGTCGTTATTGTCTTCAGAGATGATGTCAAAACTAGTTGTTTGTAGTTAGCAATAGTCAAGACAAGCCCAAGGATTTGGAAAGGCAGGTGCCATGGGCCATTTTGCACATTAGAATGAAAAATGGCTCATTAAAATTTGGAAGTTTACTGTTCATACAAGGTCACTGGCCCATTCTTAACTCAGAAAAAGATCCTGAAACTGACCCATTGTCAAAGTTCTCTATCCCAATCCCTGCAAGCCAGTGATGTTTCTACTTTCATTAATTCCTGATATGTCTTAGCTTGGAATATACATGATCTGCATTGTGACTTCACCTGTGTTATTTCTCATAGGAAGCTAGTTTACTCAGCTAAATCACAGGATGCATTCATCAGCACTTGGTATAAGAAAGTAAAGATTGCTCACTGTCTTAGGGACCATTCATAATTGATGATGATGACGATGATGATGATGATGACGATGATGATGATGATGATGATGATGATGATGATGATGATGATGATGATGATTTTGTTGTCAGGCATATTTTCTATAGAGCAGTGTATTGGAAGAGTGGGAGTCATTGGTGTGACATTGATGGCGCTGCTTTCAGGGTTTGGTGCCGTAAACTATCCCTATACATCCATGCACTACTTTGTCAGGTAAACATATGTAATAATGTATTGATATAGTGCCATATACATCCATTATTCAGGTAAACATATGTAGAGATATAGTGGCACCCAGGCACTACTTGTCAAACATACATACAGATAGCGATGTATACATCCATGTACTACTTTGTCTGGTAAACATACAAAGATCTGTTGCACATTCAGGTTGACATTCAGAGCTGTAACAGACATGTGTTACAGACACCAACAGTGTTGCTACTGAGATTGACCTGTAACAGATTACCTGGTGTTCTTGCAGACATGTCACAGAGACCGACATTCAGAGTATTGAGAAACGACTCCTGCAGACACTGGACATAATCATTATGAAGAAGAAAAGGTAAACCAAGAAGAGTTCATTAGCAGACCTTGTCACTGTGTATTTAGTAACTGAGATCTCATGTGCTGCAATCTGCTGGTCCAGATGTCGATGATTGATTACCTCCCTTTACAATAGACCACTATACCTCGACTATTGTGCCCTAACACTGCTGGAATTATGCTAAAATTTGCATAAACACTTTTCATTTTGTAGGATTGCCCTGGCAGAGCGAGAGAATCTACGTCAGGCCAGCATATCGAAGAGTTCAGGAGGGCTGTGGGGGATGTTGAAGAATGTCACATCAGGCAGTTCAAACGAAAGTATCCTGTGTCGAGTAGTGTTCCTGAAATGAAATTTGTCCCTGTGTTTGTCCCAGTGTTTGTCCCAGTGTTTGAAATAATCACCAACCCAGAGGCCCAGCACTGGTTGTTATTTTATCGTCCTGGCAGTTTCACATATCTGTGGGCCCTTGTGGCCTTCAGTAAATCCTCAGTCTTTTTTTGAGAATCTTTCCCATGTTTGTATTTTCCTTTATCAGCATTTGGGAATCATCCATGATCCATCATGTAATGATAACTTCACTTCTTGGTATTTCAGTCTTCTTCTTCAGTCTGTAACAAATATAAATATCTTTAACAAATCTAAACGTTTTTAACAAACATAAACGTCTGTAACAAATCTAAACGTCTGTAACAAACATAAATGTCTGTAACAAATATAAACATCTGTAACAAATATAAATGTCTTTAACAAATATAAACTTCTTAAACGTCTTTAAAAAATATAAACGTCTTTAACAAATATAAACGTCTGCGCCATAGGGTTTGCTAACTGATTTTGTAGAAACATTGTGAAACTGTGTACGGTGTAGTTTATTTCGTTTTTATTGGTTTGTCTTTAACAAAATTGGCCTGCAGATTACATTCAGGACCTGTAGATTTTAAAGCCTTGCAAATTAAAGCATTGCAAACACTGGTTGGAACTCCCTCTCTTGACTTATAACTGCCTTTGTGACTGTGTGTGCGTGTGTTTGTGCGTGTGTGTGAGTGTGCACATGAGAGGGAAATGTCTAGGTTTGAATTAAACTTAAGCAACCTGTGCTTGACTCTTCTCATGGAGATCTATATTTGAATGGATCTTCAGTAACTCATGCTGTACTCTCCTCATTAAGGTTGAAGTTATAACTGATGTTCAGCATGTCACACTCCATGAAGATCTAGGTTAGAAATGATATTCAGCAACCCTAAAAAGATGCAGTCTTGTCTGTCTACATGAAGATCTAGGTTAGAAATGATATTCAGCAACCCTAAAAAGATGCAGTCTTGTCTGTCTACATGAAGATCTAGGTTAGAAATGATATTCAGCAAAACTAAAAAGATGCAGTCTTGTCTGTCTCCATGAAGATCTAGGTTAGAAATGATATTCAGCAACCCTAAAAAGATGCAGTCTTGTCTGTCTCCATGAAGATCTAGGTTAGAAATGATATTCAGCAACCCTAAAAAGATGCAGTCTTGTCTGTCTACATGAAGATCTAGGTTAGAAATGATATTCAGCAACCCTAAAAAGATGCAGTCTTGTCTGTCTACATGAAGATCTAGGTTAGAAATGATATTCAGCAACCCTAAAAAGATGCAGTCTTGTCTGTCTACATGAAGATCTAGGTTAGAGCTGATCTTCATCAGCCCATGGATGTGTCTCCCCATGAAGATTGGGTCTAGAATCAGTCTTCAAATCACACATATGACGCGATTAGTGGGATTACATGGTTGTGCTCTCTAACTTAGTTGATGCATACCCACCATGATATTGTCGGAATATTGCTGAAAGCGGTGTAAAACCCAGTTCACTCTGTCAGTCAGTTACAGGCCACCATCGTATTACTTAAATACATGTATTACTAACTTGAGTTTGGTGCTAAACAAGACAGTGCAAGCTGTAATTGTGAATACTTTAATCTGTGTCCTAAACTTGTGAGATGTGAACCTACTGAAGCAAGAGACAAGCGCTATGGAGGAACTGAGTCGGCAGCTGTTCTTGGAGACTTGTGATCTCAATGATGCCGTGGTGGGTACAAGCAACTTGTAACTGGATTTCCTTGTAAGCAGGAGATATTTCATGTGCATGTGAATTCCAAGTCACAACACAGCCACTGCCATTATAATATGTATGCCCTAATGTAAACACAGTTACAATTATCCCTCGCAATAGCACACATCGCCGCATAAATTTTCTTGATTAAAAATGGAAGTGCCAGGGAATCCCTTACAAGTTATTTATAGCTGTATAACAGTTTTGAGATATGTCTCTTGTCTTTGTACATAATGAATTCAATTTCATTGCAGCAACGTCGAGAATACTCCAAAACCTTTAAGGGGAGGTATTTCAACGTGCTTGGCTATGTATTTACAGTGTACTGTGTGTGGAAAATATTCATGGTAGGTACCAGTGGAACTGGAGTGGAACGTACAATATTCTTTTGGGGGAGGGGGTGGGGGTGGGGGAAGGGAGCGGTGGGCGGTAGGGTTTTAGTGGTTATAGTGTTCGCTCACGATGCTGTAAATCCAGATTTGATTCCCCATATGGTGTGTCCTCCTGAATGATATTGCTGGAATATTGCTTAAAGTGGCATAAAACCATATGCACTCACTTACTCTTTGGCATATGAAGGCCTCTATCAGTATCCGATCAAGTTTTCTCCTTTCATTACAAACTGACTTACCACAGTCCAAAGGAATTTGGTACATGACGGGAGTGACATATTTTTAACATAAGTCATATTTCGTAAAGTATAGATTCTTGTACTTTTTGGGGGTTGACTCCCATCCATGATTCAAACCCACACCCTCAGAGTTCGGCACCTGATTGCCAGCACACAATCAGCCATCTGACCTATCCAGCCACCGCGAAAATGGAAGTTCGATAACTGGTAGTTTAGACCACAGACAGACCGTGAGTTTACCTCGCTACCTCATATGTTTGAGTAAGAATGTCATCTTTCTGTGACCACCTATGGGTTTGCGCAGTATCTCGGCTTGCGTACAGAGTCTGTTATGTATTTGCAAGCAGATGACATGCTTTATTGGTTGATCAAAGTGTGATAATGTTTCTTATGTTTGTTTCAGGCAACGATAAATATTATCTTTGATCGTGTGGGAAAGGTTGATCCGATCACTAAAGGCTTTGACATTGCTGTGAACTATTTTGGTATCAATGTTGATGTAAGTACTGCAAGTCTACAAGAATAACAACAGTGCCCCTTTTCTGTTAAGGCCAGGGAATTAGGTTACACATATCCACATTTTCCCATAGACTTCTAAAATAATGTTATATTTTTTTTTGAGTGAGTGAGTGAGTTTAGTTTTACGCCGCACTCAGCAATATTACAGCTATATGGCGGCGGTCTGTAAATAATCGAGTCTGGACCAGACAATCCAGTGATCAACAACATGAGCATCGATCTGCGCAATTGGGAACCGATGACATGTGTCAACCAAGTCAGCGAGCCTGACCACCCGATTCCGATCCCGTTAGTCACCTCTTACGACAAGCTGAGTCGCCTTTTATGGCAAGCATGGGTCACTGAAGGCATATTTTTTTTTTTTTTTTTTTTTTCTTAAATCATCAAGACTGTCAATAGCCATTCAATGTACATATGGGTACAGCCTGGCTTCAATCAACAATATGACACATCTGGACACATCTACCTCAATTTTCGCTCCGAGTGTCAGCTACATGAAAATATCTCTACACACAATAAGCATACTGGTCAGTTTTAATTACTGGATGGATGTGCATTTAAGCATAAAAATCTTACACTATTTCTTCCAATCACAGTTGTCACATGTCTTTGTCCATACAGATGTTGACGTATGGTTCTCGCTCAGGGAGCATTTGATTCAGATTTAGAGTAGTGGAGCCATTATCTTGACTGGTCTCCACATATGCAGGAAGTTCATCAGTTAAATGAAACATTTTCATTTTCCTGTTACTGTAAATATAACTTAAGTTACAACTCATGCATATTAATGAATGAATAATGTGTCAGAGAAGTTATTGTATTGAATACAATGCTTTTTGCCTATGAAATTTAAAGGAGATGTTTACTTAAAACAAGATCCTACATTGCAGAGAAGAACGTGTAGTTGGCAATATTTTCAGGATGGCTGTTGATAAATAGCCAAACAAAAACTTTACCAATACAGTGATGCCAGCTGGGTATAAAAGCAATCAAGCACATACTTAGTTCTGATTAAATGTAGCAGAACCCAAACATTCTTCCACCAAACACTATCCAGAGTTATATCCCCTTGATTTGTTTCTTGCCATAAGTTCAACGTAGGAGTGAGTGAGTGAGTGAGTGAGTTAAATTTTACTAGACCAGACGATGTGCACAATTGCAAACCGATGACGTGTCAACCAAGTCAGCCACCCTGACCACCTGATCCCCCTGGATCTTCATGGGCTCCTTCAAATGGCATGTGTTATGGTAAACATCGTTATGTCGTGATGTTGTGATGGGACTAGGATACAGGTCAGCACAACTTAGCCCATCTCTCCCACATATCATGTAGTGTGTTGACCATGAGGTATTATAGATCTTGAACTCCAATGACAGAATAATACAGAGTGTTCACTGTAGATGATTGTCGAACAACCAACAAGTATAGGCCTGTTGACATTTGTTGGTTTCAGGTGAAATTTTGGTCACAGCAAATCTCATTCTTTCTTGTGGGCATCATCATTGTAACATCTATACGAGGACTTCTCATCACACTGACCAAGGTGAGCATTTGTTGTTAGCGGGTGCTGTCATCATTAGTCTGCCACATGATTGTTCTTGGAGACAGTGTCTATGGATTTCACAAAATGGGGGCATTCTCTCATAATCCAGGGAGTTGGGAGTTACATGACACAGAAATGTGTGTCCAGAACTCACACATGTATAAAACAGAAATATATGACATCATGATGTTCCCACAATTGTGTATATTGTACACATATTGACAAGAAATATTTGTCCTGGAGTGACTGATCAGTCGATTGATTCTGCTTGTGTCAGCTATTATCAATGAACTCGAGAGACTAATAGCTATTCATAAAATGTGAAACTCCAAATTAAAGAATTTAGCTCTAAGAAATATATATCTTCCCAATCACAGTCTGACTTGTGGATGGAGTGACTTTGTCCTTGTTAAGTCAGTTGATTAGGTTCCTGGAACAATTCGATGGTGATGAAAATTTCTACTGCCACCCTAGGTTTGGAGAATGAAAATTGTGTGCACTGTTTCATCAAAGGGGCATCAAGTATTGCTGTGAGCATTCCCTAGGTGGATGAAAGCCCCTGCTGCTTAAGGGACTTAGTGTTATGTTATATTTAGGTGGAATTTGTATACAAACCAGGTTTTGACAGTGAACTATACATGTCAATATTAACAAGGTAAGAGCTTGGTTGCAAAAGACGTACATTGTGAAAACTCACTATAGACCTGGTCTTCAGCAGGGCTTAATCATCGTAAGTGGCAACTCCCAGAATATGGCACCCATTGAGACAGACCTGGCTGATACATGATATCATATCCTAACTACAGATTCATGATTCATCTCTTCATCCTGTCCTTTCTGCCCCTGGCTTCTCTCACTGTGTCCTTATCGGCCACTTGTTTTTTCCTATGCCAAGTGTGGAAAGAGGTAAAGTGGCTCAAGTACTTTGATAATATAGGTCTTTTGTAACTTTGTTTTCAGTTCTTCTATGCTATAGCAAGCAGCAAGTCCTCCAATGTCATCGTGTTGTGTCTGGCTCAGATTATGGTAAGGAGACTGTTAGGTCGACATACTGTGTTGTCACATGTTGTACTGTAGCTCACAATGATGACGTTTTGCTAACTTTGATACCAATCCGATTTGACCAGCTGACTAAATCTCATGTCAAACTGGCTTCACATGTAAAACAAGAATAACAAACTGTTAGAAATCACACACATAGGGAGAATTTACTGTGGCTTCATGGGGCCTCAGAATCCCAGTGGGGAGAGGGAGTGAGTGAATTTAGTTTTACCCACACTCAGCAATATTCCAGCTATGTGGCAGCAGTCTGTAAATAATTGAGTCTTGACCAGCCAATGCAGTGATCAACAGCATGAGGATCGATCTGTGCAATTGGGAACCGATGACATGTGTCAACCAAGCCAGCGAGCCTGCCCACCTGATCCCGTTAGTTGCCTCTTATGACGAGCATAGTTGCCTTTTATGGCAAGCATGGGTTGCTGAAGGCCTCTTCTACCTCAGACCTTCACGGGTCCCCAGTGGGGAGAAGGGCCCTTAGAACTCGACTCTCAAGCTATTTGAGTCTCCGAGGTTTGAAGCACTGGTAACAAGATGTTCTAATATCTATTTGTCAGTAGGATGGACTACGATCTGGTTTTTAGTGAGACAGTGTTGGCACTGTTGTCATCTATTTTGAAAATGGACAGTTTGAGAGTGGAAGAAAATATAGCAATATCTTAATTTCAGTACATTCATATTTGTGTCACAATTTAAGTATACACATTGCAATAAAACCAGATGAGCTGCATTACTCAGCTCTTGGCTGAGACACATTTGTTTGTTTAACTGTATGTTTTAGCTGTATGACACAGTGTGAAAACAATCATGTTTGGTTCCCCACTTCTTAATACATGATTTTAACAAAAAAACATTACATTTAGTTCCCCACATAATACAAATTTTGAAACTTCAATTTCAGTTAGTTTAGTTTTCAATTCCACTGCAAAACAGTTCCTGTGTGTCTTCCCATCAGCAGCCCTGAAAGCCCTTTCCTCTGTGACGTCACTTCCAACTCATGTAAAAACAATTGTTTTTCAGGGCATGTATTTTGTGTCCTCAGTTCTGCTCATGAGAATGAATATGCCACTGGAATATAGGTGAGTTTTAAAGAGAGTAATTGTTTTTTGCCAACCCACTGACCAGATAAGCATATTTCTGACCTTCTTACGATGGTAGTGCGACCAGTGACTATCATAAGTTTTGTCCAGTCTATATCTCTCTAATCAGATTCCACTTTTCATGTCACATGCATTGGCCTCACAAAACATGGCATCACCCAGTTAAGATACCATGATTGTTACATAATCAAACTCTTTACTGTAAAGAAACTGGCCTTTCCTGTTGATCATTTGAGCACCTTGAATGAAAATAGGCAAAGGTTTGAAATATGTCTGTGTGCCTTGTCTCATTGGTTGACAAAATGTTCATGATTAGGACATTTGCTCACATTATGCATTTACTACTCAGTCCGGCCAAATTATAACTCACCTATTTTGAGGCACCAGCCTGATCATTGTAAATTGTGCTATGTGTCGAACAAAGTGACCAGTGACCATTGCCACCTCTGTTTTCAGATCTATAATCACAGAGGTGCTAGGAGAACTACAGTTCAGTTTCTACCACCGCTGGTTTGATGTCATATTCCTGGTCAGTGCACTGTCCAGCATTGGCTTCCTGTACATTGCACACAAGCAGGCCCCAGAGAAACACATGTACTAGAAAAAGATTCCTGGTTGATGCTCTGCCCAGCATTGGCTTCCTGTACACAGTACACAAGCAGGCCCATTGAGAAACACATACAGAAAGCAGAGATTCCTGGTCAGTGGTGTGTCCTGGGATATCATTTTAAGAAATTTCTTTGCTGGATCAAGAATTATTGCTATGAAAGATGTTGAATATTCATTTCTGTGAAAGTGCGCTCTCCACACAGAAGGATGCAGAGTATCACTGAACCAGTAGGAATGATGGTTTATGTATTTGCTATGATCTACTTCATCAGCTTCAAAGAATTCAAAATATATGCTTACAATAATTTATTACACAACTGACAGTGAAATACAGTGCTGTGTCTTATGAAGGTAAAGGCTGAAGGACATTAACAGTCAAAGATGCCTCCCTGGTTCTCATGCAGACAAATGTCAAATGCATATGTATATAGTAATTTATGTGTGTCAGTTCATCTGACACCTGTAAATATGGAGGATATCATTAAATCATATTCATTCATGATTATGTCTTTCTGAATCTTTCATGTGAGTTGATGTTTTACTCCATAGATATAACGTACACTGTGTCAGATGAAACTGGGTGAAGCACTGTTATAGCAATGTGAATGCACTTGTACATGCAGGTGCATGTTTGCGTGAGTGAGGATTGCTGGAACTGGTTAGTTACTTTGCTTGTTTTATAGAACTTGTCCACTCAGTGTATTTCTGCAGACATATTACCTCACTCACACATATGGCAACTCTAATCCTTGTGTTCTACTCTGAATCCCAAACATCAACAGGGTGACCAACAGGTCAACAGGTCTTTCAATGTGTATAAATATGCCCTCAGACGTGATCCTACCACCATCTTTCCACCCAATGTTGCGTTAAACAGGAAGGAAAGACTGATGGCCATTTCAGTCTGACACTGACTGAAAGAATTTAGTTCCCTTACTTACACAGGGTCAGTTTATTATCTTGCTTAAAGTTTTTTAACTCCTCCCTTAAACCTAAAATTTCATTTTTCGCTGACAAACCCCATGGAATTAAATACTCGAGGTACTGTTCATTGTGCCAAGTGCTGCATTAACAACACTCAGTCATGGATCCTTCAAGAATGTGTAAGAAACTCAATATCTGTTGTAGAGAGATGGAGAAATAACCTGAGCCTAGGAAATGGTGTCAGTGGATTAAGGTATCTGGCTAGTAACAAAATGCTAACATGAGATAAGATACGAACACCTTGTCTTATAAACATTGTTGTTTTTCCATGGAAAAAAACAGAGGTGAAGAATTACTATTTCCTGAGGACTGGTAATTATGGTATTGTGATAGACAAGATTTAGGGACATCATGAGAAATTTATAGACCTCACCTCAGAAATGTCTGTCAAGTACACTTTTGTAAGACCCTCCAATGTTCTTGGCGCTCTTGGTTTGGTACCCGGTTCTCCACCAACTGCTCCTCATTTCTGACACTCTGGGAAATGCAGAAGGCTGCATGTAAGTCTTCATATTCTCCTGGTAAGTTCTTGGTGGGTTGGACTATGCAGTGCTTCCCTGGAAAAGCCTGGGCTGCGTGTAAAGCCAGGAGATACGAACCTCTTTCCACACCCATATTGTAGTCCGTAAAAATAATGATGGTAGGAATAAAGTACTTAATTGTTTTCGTGTTTATTGAATCACCAAACTGAGGGCATGGCACTTTGCAAAGGAGACACTGCACATGCGTCAGAATGAGCCAGTCTCTTCCTATGGAATTAGGATCGGCATGTCTGCCCCACACCATGCTTCTACTGGTCTACTGAAATTGGGATGATGAATCGTGCGGCTTGCATGACAAGATAACTGCTCCTTTCATGCACTGTTAACGTGGATCGTTGCCCATAATTTCAGTCAATGCTTTGTCTGATCCAGACTCGTCCAGTCACAGGCGACCAAGATGCTGCTGGAAGATGCCTGGCCACTGCTTTGTGAGAAAGTTTATCAACAACGATCACAGCTGAACCAAGGGAGTAGACGTAGGAGAAGTCGCCAGTATGTACCTTGTTCGGGATCAGACCACCATGAACTTCAAAATTAGCTCGTCAGGTGTTTCCTCCTAACACATCACGGACCCTCAGTAATGTCAGTTTGTTTTTCTTCAATCAAGCCCATTCGCAGGCCGGACATTTCTCCTTGCGGGGTAGTTAAGTAAAGTTGAGCTGCAAGCTTAACCAGCAAGCTTAACCAGCACTCAGAAACCAAACCTCGATCGAAGGCTCTCAGGAAATAGAGCCTTCCTAGGGAACAGGAAATATTGAATGAGTGGGTTTAGTTTTACGCCACACTCAGCAATATTCCAGCTATATGGTGGCGGTCTGTAAATAATCAAGCCTGGACCAGACAATCCAGTGATCAACAACATGAGCATCGATCTACGCAATTTGGAACCGATGACGTGTCAACCAAGTCAGCGAACCTGACCACCCGATCCTGTTAGTCGCCTCTTATGGCAAGCATAGTCGCCTTTTATGGCAAGCATGGGTTGCTGAAGGGCTCTTCTACCCAGGAACCTTCACGGGTCCAGGACCATACTACCATACCTTCAACCATACTACACGACAGATGCGTCACATGTCAAGGAATGGTCACCGATTAAACTGGCTGGACCCCTAATCGGCCATAACGAGAAATTCACTTTTCAGAGGAGCTTGTCATGGGTTCCTGCATATGGGACATACTGACCTAAGTCTTAACCTGATAAGGCGATCATTGGAAGATTTAAGCTGTCGTCTCATTCATTGTGCAGGTAGTGATTAGAATATGTCCGACTAATTAATGCATATTTATCGATTTCTTCTGTGGTCAATTTGTTTTTGTTTATAAAGTGGTTGAGAGCTTTCCGTGTGGCTCCAGTATTGATACGGAAACTGATGAACAACAAAGTGAGTTCTATGTATATGCAACTTCGTTAATGTAATATGTGCGACGTTTCGGTGCAGATTCTAAAACCGTTACTCAGCAAGTCTAACGGTGTTAACAGCTACACCTGACGTCCCTCTTATATTAAAGAAGTTGTATATTCATGGAACGTTCCCTGTTGCTCATCACACCAACTCCTAAATGCTAGTCAAAGAATTAAGAAGTCGGAACATGATGGTTGTTCTGGTCTTGTAGTGATGTCAAAATGTGAGTAATACTTGCATGCATCGGTGCTTAACTGCGTGTGTTTCTGCTTATACTCTTGAGATCGTCAGCCGCCATGCCTGATTTATATGTTGGTCAACTGAGATACCATGCTGCACTTAACCGTGAATACATCAGTCAGACACACAGACAATAGTCAATGTTCCATGGTTTATATTGTTTTACGCCACACCCAAAAATAGTCTAGGTATCTGGCGTCGGCCTGTAAACAATCGAGTTTAGGCCATATCCAGTGATCAACAGCACGAGCACCAGTCTCCGCTATTGGGATAAGATGACATGTCAACCGAATCAGCGAGACTGACCACCCGATGCCTTTAGCACCTCATACGACAAGCATAGGTTACTGAAGATCAATTTTACCCCGTATGTACACGGGTAGTTCTATGTAGGAAATTCAAACCAATAGCGTACAACAGGTACCTCGTCTGATCCAGAAAGGGAATTTAAAGTACAGCAGTAGGTTTTATATCCGTTACCACTAAGCGAGACCATATCACCTCTCTCGCTCTGTATGTGTGTGCGAAAGGTAACAAACATATAAAGGAATATGAAACTACACACACCCAAACGTATTGTTTCATGTATGAATCCACTATTGCATTCATTAAATCCCTCTACTGTAACTTACAGAATCAAGCAGATCTGCAACGGCGTGTTCGAAATGGGTTTTTTACAAGATAAGTTGTGAAGTTAAATCTCTTCAAGAAGTCTCTTTACACAATTTGACTGATTAGTTTACAAATGCAGATTATGAATGTTGACTTCCTTCTGTCGGTAAGCCTATTTACCTGAAGAAAGTCATCGCCGAGAGACCCAACTGGAAATACCTCACATCAGATTAATCCTTCTTCCTCAAAAGGATCAGGTTTTCAACCAGGAAGTGACAGACAGCTGTATCCAACTTGTAATTTTGATGGAAATACATGTACATGAATCGACAGTTCGGGTGTCTACGTGAACAGACCTTCAAAGAAATTGAAATTTAAGGATCCAAGTTTATGTGTAATAGAAATTTAATTTCAGTTGCAAACCATTCACCTTTCAATTGAAGTACGTGTCCAAACCTATTATTATGTTATTATTTCCACAAGCAGTTTCTTGCCTATTTTCTCATCTGGAAACAAGTTGACTCGGAAACATTATTGTCTGTGCTTACGCTCCGCGTGTGCCATCGTCACTGCTCGGCTTTTCCCGCAAACTACCACGGAAATAGGCGAAATAGGGAAGATTTCTCCGTGAAATGGCGACTGTTGAGAAGATACCAAGCCTTCGTGTGCTGTTCGCCCTGCTGACACTAAACACCGCCGTGTTCGTGGGCTACTGGATATTACGGCTCCTGTAAGTTGTAAACATTATTCATTAGGCGTGTCTATATTTTGTGGATGAACTTTGATTTTGATTCGTTTTGTGGATTTTATACCACAGAGAGAGCATTTCTCCGAACGGTTAGTGTTCTTTTTGAATAGTTTTTACATATTAACGTTTTAGGTACGAATGATAAGCTGGGTAAGTTCGGTCTAAACCTTTCTGGACAATGCTGCTGGATGTCGGGTATGTCAGCGTATTGTGGAGGACGAGGGTCTAATGCCTTATAAACAGTACTCTGTTTGATGTGTGCAACGTTTAGGTCCAGCGCCGTATACCGGTAAACAGTACACTGTTTTCGTCTTTGAAGGGCGTTTAGAAGCTGGGGCAGTGAGGAAGGGCGACAATACATGGATGAACAACTTCTTTATTGATGTGAGACCGACATTTGAGTGTAGGTTCTAACACCGTTATCAAGCGAGTAATATAGCAATAAAGAAGACCTTCATCCATATACTGTCATCCTTTCTTAGTACACTGTTTGATGTTGGTAACGTTAGGTCTAGTGCAGTGTATATAGTAATCTGTTTGATGTTGGCAACGTTAAGTCTAGCGCAGTGTATATAGTAATCTGTTTGATGTTGGCAACGTTAGGTCTAGTGCAGTGTATATAGTAATCTGTTTGATGTTGGTAACGTTAAGTCTAGTGCAGTGTATATAGTAATCTGTTTGATGTTGGTAACGTTAGGTCTAGTGCAGTGTATATAGTAATCTGTTTGATGTTGGCAACGTTAAGTCTAGTGCAGTGTATATAGTAATGTGTTTGATGTTGGCAACGTTAGGTCCTGCGCCTCATGAACAGTACTCTGTTTGATGTGGGCAAAGTTATGTGCAGTGCCTCATAACCTTTACTCAGGTGGTTAAATGTGGGTTACGTTAGGTCTAGTGTCTTATAAACAGTACTTTGTTAGATACTTGCTTCTGTGGTGTTTTACCCCGCTCACCACCCATAGATGTACACTAGTTTGGGCCAGACACTTGACAGGAAATGACATTCATTTGTCCATATGCTACAATGGATAATGATTCCTACAGTAAACATGTGTTCTCTCAGTAGTCCCAGGCATTGTGGTACCCAGAAACCCCGGATCCTCTGAGATCGAATTGTTATCCTTCCACCATTATTCCAGTGATGTTGTAAGCGTCGAAGCTTTCTCCAAATCTCACATCCCATAATGTGACTGAAATACTTTTCAAATTCAGCCGCTTAATTGTTTTACAGATGGATCTCCCAGGATCAGTTCGATTTCTTTGACGAAACGAAAAGGAAAGACTACATTGATCCTGTTGGCGTCAGCCATATTGGACACGACCGAAGCATTCAAGTATTGCACACGAACTTTCTACCGAGGCCCCGTCACGAAGATCTATTCACGGAATTTGACGATGTTGTGCTGAGTGGCTTATACGAAGAGGACGAGTATATTCACGATTTGCGGTTGGACAAACATCAAGCTGTTGATATCAACGGTATAGCTAATGGATCCTTTTCCACGGCTGCGGTGAAACCCATGTCGCATTATTACGTCAATGATATACTCTACGTATCAATTACCTTGCACAACGGATATTTTAAGAGGATTTTACGAGGCGGAGACGAAGTCCGAATATGGATAAAGGAACCAGACAGGGGCGCATGCGCTAATGGATACGTCATTGACCATCATAATGGAAGCTACACTGGTATGGTGCGGTTGTTGTGGCGGGGAAGGGTTCACGTTGTTGTTGGAATTGCTTCATCTCGGGAAGCTATCAGGTTGCTGTACACCATTCACCGGGAAGGGTACCTTGTCAGACAAATGTTTGCCATTTTCCAAAGACGGCACACCTATGAGATGACGCTCTGCGCGTACACGCCCCATCTTCCGGGCTACGATGCTGTGTGCAACCTTACCAACATGAACCACGGGTTACCATGGTATTGCGGTCACCCGGAATTCCTGACATGCGCAGAGTGGACGCGAACTGGAGCTTCACAGCCGCCATGGCCCCTGTACACCGATGATAGGAAGGTATTTGATTTGTAAGTATGTTTTGTGTACTTTTACAGCCATCTCAAACCAATTTTCCCAGTACGTAGACTACCGAGTAAAAGAAGCAAAATATTTGAAAGAGGGTTTCACTAAACGATAGCTCTTACTAACGTTATCCAAAGGCTAGTTGGCTGAAGTACTGGAAACCTGCATCAAAGACATAGACATCGAGTAACTAGTTTACTGAGATACAGCCCGACACTTAGCAGTCGAGTTCGGAGCATAAAACGTGTCATTATTATTTTATGCGGTGTGATAGTAAGTTCAACATGGCAGAAATCTTTACGTATTTGTATTTCATTAGGAACAACGTGCACCAAAACCTCAGGAGTCCCATCCAGGTCAAGGTCATTGGTGAGTACTTGGAGTGAATGATTTAGCTCAACAGCAACCCGCGCAAACTCAGTGCAACACAGGCCAAGCCAGGGCTATCCAGAGCAACCCAGACGACGCAGGGCTAATTGTTGACCACTGGAACGGCAGTTAAAAGGATTTGTTGTCTGGTATGATAGTACGGGTATTAATAAGATGTAGATAATGTATTGCCATGTAAGCACGTAGAGGAAGGAGTGAGTTTAGTTGATATGCTCTTAGCAATGTTCCAGAACTTTCACGGCGAGGTACACCAGAAATGGGCTTAACACACATTGTGCCCATGTGGGAAAGGAACCTGGGCTTTCACGGCTTGACGAGAAACCGCCCTAACAAGGACGATATCACACCGCCCTCTTAGAGAACGGAAGAAGTATGAGAAACATAGAGAAGACGTTTAGAAGGAGAACATTTAGTGGGGATAGAAAACAGGAGGTAGAAGGCAGATGGGACAGACGGTAGAGGAACACGGGGGTGATGGTTGACAGGAAGTAGGATACAGCGGGTAAAGCAGGGGAGTGGGTACCAACATCAAAAGAAGGTACACCGTTCGTTGTCTTCTAAAATAGGACGCCGAGAAGAAGCTGCTGGCCTAAACACCATTCTCACTCAGAAATGAATATTGATTTAGTTTACGAAATCTGTTTCAGAGGACTCTAGACAAAACGGGAAACGTTTGATCAGTTGTAATGAGCTACCCCCGTCAGCGACGTGGAACCAAGCCACACCGGTGGGCTATTTCCTGAACTGGCGATGGCACTCCACAACCTGCACTAACACCCTCACCAACACTGTTGAGAGCTGGAACAAATGCCTCAGCAACAGAAGATTGTGGTTGCACGGAGACTCCACACTGCGCCAGTGGTTCACGTACCTTAAAAAACGACTAACACTACGCCTGACGTCGGAAATATGGCACTACGATCAATGGCCGTACCCATCAACCCTCTACAGCCGGCAATATAACTACGCCGTGTTCTGGTCAACCCATGAGCTGCCTTTCACAAACACTGAAGAGTTCGTCCTTCGACATGCACACAAAGCAGCGCATGTATATATTGACGAGCTTCCGGCTGCTAACCGTGACATTGTTATCCTTCATCTTTACCTTCATTTCACGGCGTACCCGCCGACGTTGCTGCAAACCCACATTCGACGCATTGCTCAATCCGTGAAGGCGCTTCTAGCACGTGCCCCAGCAGCTAAAGTGTTCGTCAAAGGCCCTCATGCATTCAAGGACAACAAGAATAACCGTGGTGTTATTGATGATTATTGGGGTACAATTTATACTCAGATCTACAAGAAAGAGTTCAAGGACGTACAGGATCGGGTATATTTCTTGGATTTCTGGGACATGACCGTTGCGGCTGAAAATGACGATGTTCATCCGAATGTGACAGTTTATGACGCGATGATACACAACTTACTTGGCTACATATGTCACTGATAAATGCCCAGTAAATACAGTATTTCATATGCTTTACGTGGATGCCTATGACTAGATATACGGGTAACGCTCAGCCAAAATCTGACACATCTGAACAGAGAAGACAAATAAACTGGGAATTTTCCACATTCATCCATAACTAGAACATTTGGAGCCCATGCACTAATGTTAAGAAACTGTTTGATCGCTAAATGTTGTATTCTCTTTAAACACTGTAGACGCTGCAATCCCCACAACTCGGATCCGTATAACAACACTGGCATGATCTGGGGGGCAAATATTGTAAAGAAAACCATGCATGTAAACTGCCCATAGGAATTCATCGTAGCAAGGAAATTCGGCTCTGTGAAAAACGTAATTGGCTTGTAAAAACCAAGTCCAAATAGTTATAATCAGAAACTACATCCGCATTAATCCCGCTGCAGGTCCACTTTTCTACTCGTGGTAATTTGCCACCCATTCTAAAAACCATTATTTTAGTTTTAGACATATTAACTGTCAAATCCCATGATTCACAATAACTTTGGAGGCTATGAAGACGTTTTGGCAGACCATTTACGCTATCTGCAGCAAGAACAAACGTCGTCTGCAAAAAGTAGCAAAATAACTTCAACTAGATATACAACTGGATACCTCTAGTGTTTGAATTAATTATTTCATTCGCCTATTCATCAACAAACAAGGAGACTAGTACAGGACTCAAGATACAGCCTTGCCTTACTCCCTTCGGACATGTAAAATAATCTGACCTTCATTTGTCCTGACACAAGAATGACCCGCCATGGACGAAATTCCGTAGCATGCAAATTGTAGACTTATACGGTGCCGGAATACATGGAGGAGGACTCAATGCGAAGCGGGAAGCGATTACACGATAACGGGTTCGTGGCAAGCGTATGGGAGGCGACTCTGTAGCGCGCCAGGGACCCGTAACGATCGTAGCTGTACATCTGTCTTAAGTCTCTGTTGATGTATGCTAGTTATGTTCACGTCTGTGCTACGATCCCTTCCCCGCGATATGAACGTGTTATTGAACACATTCTGTAGTGTTACGGACATGGTCCCTACAGTATAAACGTGTTATTGAACACATTCTTTAGTGTTACGGACATGGTCCCTGCAATATAAACGTGTTATTGAACACATTCTGTAGTGTTACGGACATGATCCCTGCAACATAAACGTGTTATTGAACACATTCTGTAGTGTTACGGACATGAAAATACATGTTAGCTTGAAACTTAGGTATGTATATCGGCAATATTTCGCACTGGAAGCTTCTATTCATTTTGAAATATACAAGATTGCATTCAACAGTTTTCACAGATAGCGGTGCGAAAAGTCTGCAAAGGACAATAGTGATAAATTGTGATCGACATGTTTTATTTATTTCTTCATTTAACAAAATATTTTGTTTCTGTAAAAAACAACCATCAAACAATGAAATTCCGTGACTGCATTTCAAGTCACATGACATTTGGGTTTTTTTTTGTATAGTGAACACCATGTTATTCGTAATATATCATATCTAACATTATATAGGAGATATACGTTATTTGTAGTCAAGTACAGATTCCAGTACTATTGTTGGCATGAGACCTATCCGGGATTCGAACTCACCCTCTCAGAGACAGGTACCCAACTGCAAGCAAATGAAGTCAGCTGTTTAATCAATTCAACCACCGTGCCTTCTACAAACACTGAAATCGGAAAACTAACTAGTAGTGCATGCAACGGGCTTTGTATACTCCTATGGTAAGTGTAATAGATATGATAAGAAACTATGAATACACAATGCCATGTACGAGGGGAACATATGTAACACGTGTTATACAGTATGGTTCAAAATTATTGAGAATAGCTAAAGCATTTCATATTATTAAACGAGAACAAATCAGATAAAATTGAATGTATTGTGAAAGTGAACTGACCTTTTCATGTTGTGTAGGTAACGATTTAATATTTTATCAAGTCTCCTTGAGCTTCACGGCACAGTCTAAGACGGGTAAGCATACTTCCTATCAGAGAGGTTAGTGTTTCGTGAGTTATGCTGTCCCAGTATCGGACCACTTCTCTCTTCATGTCTTCAATTTTTGTCAACCCCTTTTGATTCACACATTCCTTCATCATCCCCCAAATGTTCTCAATGGGATTTACGTCAGGACTATATGCAGGAAACGGTAGTGCAGTCACATTTTTCTCCTGAAACCACTGCTTGGCATGTTTTGCGGTGTGTTTAGGATCATTATCTTGCTGCAAAATCCAGTCATTTCCATAAAACACATGTGCACTTGGAAGGAGAAAATTATCTAATATGTTAGTGTAGCGTTGACTTGTCAGATTTCCCTCAAACACACACAGCGGGGTCGTTCCTAATAAGGATATCCCTCCCCATACATGAAACTTTGGGCTGTATTTAGGTCGTCGATACAACGGTGCTGACGCACACTTTGTCCATATTTTCACATTATTGGGATATACCCATATTGAGCTTTCATCAGTAAAAATCACATTTTCCCAGTCAAAGTTTTCATGTGCCAAACACCACTCAACACGCCTGTCTTTATGTTCTTGTTTCATGAGAGGAGAAGGAATTCCAGTCTTTTTCTCCCATCCAAGATCAATCAAATTTCTTCTAACTGTAGATTTTGATACAACTGTTGATCCCCTTTCTATCATTTCATACCTGATGTTGGAGATGCTTGCCCTTTGCTTTTTAGACGCTAAAATTCCCAGCCGGACGCGATCTGAGAAGTCCAATTTTCTGGGTCCCCCTGCTCCTTTCTGGTGCCCAAAATTCTTTCCCTCTTTAAAATTCTTCCTAATCCTATACACAGTAGAAAGAGGAGTTCCTGTTCTCTCTGCTAATGTATTTACATCATCAATTCCTTGATTACACAACTCAAAAATCAACCTTCTTTTATCTTCAGCAGACATTGTTGACAGTGCTGAGGAAAATGACGTCTGCTACAAATTCAGGGGAGGTAACTCTAATTGTACTATACTCAGTAGGAGTAGATGAGTTACCTCCCTTATACCATTACTTAGTTTTAAGTATCAGTGAATCAGTTGAGGTGTTAGGATAGCTCAAAGTAAGAAGAAAAATTCTCAATAATTATGAACCAGACTATATTTGTTATTGCACTTTCTCAGTAAAGTACGGATACTAGTACTTGTGCTTCATTGAGACCTGTCCGAGATTCGAACCCACACCCTCAACATATATTTACATCGTGTAACGCACTGTCGTCAGAGTTCTTACATCGACGTTCATTACATTTCTGACATGCAGATGTCATGCACATTATGCAGTGCAGACAGCGGTGTGAGTTATTCACAAAAGATCGAACAGGCCAACGTGAAGCAGGTGGACCTAAAGGAGTACAGCAGCCCCGAAGCTATACACTGTGATCTATCAGTATCATCCAGCTGTCTGTGTCTCACACATCGGCAACATCTGCCTTGTTAGATATCACATAGTATTTAATTAAAAGTCAATGGTGTCAAGATACAATCTCTTTCAGCTGGCATTGCGGAAATTACTTGGAGTATAGGTAGACTTGCCTGACGTTGTTTGCTGACAAGATATTTACAAACGAGGCCGCCGTCGAAGGCCGGTTAAACAATATGTCCTCACTGTAATAGCATGTCTAAACTACGACCATTTAGAAAATGGAAACTCAAAAAAAAATATTGAAATATCAATTATTTAAAAGAAGCTGGAAATATATCACAAATATATCAAATCATAATTATTGTAACGAGACAATTAAACGATAACAATAACTTTGTATTAAAATATTATCGTAGTTAGTGTTACACCAAGCGGCAAGATTCCCCTACTCTAACCCCGGATTCATATAATTGCTTGGTGTATTCTGATGGCAGACTGAATCCGTATCATGTAAATGAATCATTTATTGGTGTCAAATCAACTTCCACATTTGTCAAGTACAGACACAAGGAGTCCTCAATCGACATGATAGTTGACGTTTAGGTTAAACACTCTCAATATGTTTTGTGGATCTTTCCTCTATTGTGTTTGATGAAAATGAATGAGTCATTATGAAGAAGGTTAACGCCTTTGCCTCAATGTCAAGGACTGGTTGAAATAATCCAATTTGTGGAGATCAATTTTAAAGATCTGAGATCCGTCGGTGGTGAGCAACATCTGCACTTGTGTTGTTTGGCAGGAACACGACACACAGGTTGAATTGCTGAAAGCGATATGGCCAGGTTCGGGATGGAGAATAGCGTGTTTATCATAGCAGCGTGTCTTGTAGTCCTGTATGTCATCAGCGTAAATG
This sequence comes from Haliotis asinina, assembly GCF_037392515.1. Classification (NCBI taxonomy): domain Eukaryota; kingdom Metazoa; phylum Mollusca; class Gastropoda; order Lepetellida; family Haliotidae; genus Haliotis; species Haliotis asinina. The sequence goes on from NC_090280.1 coordinate 5,320,665, forward strand.
TGACCTTGGACTCGGGAGTTGTGAGTGTGAAGAAAGTCAGTCCTATCCGATATGAGGGTCTTGTTTGCCCGATTCCTGCCTTGTCCAACAAAACGCTTCCTGTGACAGCGTTGGCCAGTTTCCCTGGATCCGGCAACACGTGGATGCGACATCTTCTACAGCAACTCACAGGTACATTTATTGGCTACGATGCCGAATTCATTCCAGATACTTATCACAACGGTTACGTTTCAATAATATACACATTATTAACCATGTACTATTGCGGTGCGTCTTGACATTCGAGTAGTATCATCTAATGAGCGCAGTAGTGCAGTGGTGAGGCATCTGCCTAGCACGCTTACGTTCCGGGTTCGATCCTTATTGGAGGCACCTAGGTTTGGTTCTCGAGGCACATTTTCCCAGTATCGTGGACAAGATACTGGGATCCACATTGTGTCCGTTCACACAGCTGTAACAAAGGTACCCCAGGGAATATGATGGCAATGTTTAGTGTTTAGTTCACTGCGCCCAGCAAGCAGCATGGCAATATGATCCCCAGGTGCTTGAGAAAGTATCGGCAGGTACAATAGTGACCAGGGAGCACCCATTAAGTTTGTAAGGCAATTGTGATAAACCGTATGTCGTTAAGGAAGATTTTTAGATGCTTACGAGAGGAACGGGTTATCTATTGTTTAAGTAACCAGTTTATTTCCTTCACGCAACAAAAGTTTTTAGTTAAGAATGGAAAATGTTTTTTTCAAACATTGGTCACTTTGCCCCGCCTCCCGGGGCAAAGTACCCCCCAGTGCGCAGTTTACCCCATGCTTTACACAATAAAGGAAAGGACGTGGTCAAAGAAACGTTTATTTGTGTGCACCATATGAAATGATTGTTTCTAAACAAGGAAATTTGTTTAAAACAGTCTGAACTGTAAACCGAACATGCAGACCACTGGGAGCTCCTTGCGTGTCAAAGCAAATACAACATTTGCAAAATCACAAACATCTTCTTCACCACATTCTGCATGATACAATAGGTTACAGATAATGCATTCGGACCTATCTTCATTGGCGGGGTCAGTGTACGTTTCGTTACAAAATGTCTGTTTCTCCTGACCACTGTTGCTAAGTCACGAAATGCATTTTTCTAAACAAGGAACATTTGTTTAAAACAATCTGAACTTTAAATTGAACACATAAATAACTGGGAACTCCTGGCCTGTCAAAGAACTTAATCATTTACATAAATCACAAACATCTTCATCACCACATTCAGCATGAGCATGATACCATAGCTTCCAGCTGATGCATTCGAGCCAGTGTTCATTGGGTAGGTCAGTGTACCTTTCGTAACAATACAAACAAAATGTTTGTTTCTCCTGACCACTGTTGTCAGTTGAACAAGGCTTCCTGTTCTTCTGTCTTTTTGCAGTCGTTCCTTTGGTATTAGAATGTTTTCTCTTGGTGCTCGTGTCAGGTTGGCGTTTCTTTTCTTCAAGCCTTTCTTTAAAAGGTGAAGAGGTGACAACTGCAGACGACATAATCCTCCTTTTTCTGACACGTTTCTGTTGAGCCTTAGGGAGTGGAGACAGTGCCCGTATCGCGTCCCTAATTTCCACCGATGCTGCACGGGAATCTTCCATAAATCGGTCGTCTGTTGGCAGACAACTGGCTTCAACAAAATGACCTTCATCTGCATGAGATGGGCTTGGCTGGTCGAGTGCAGTGGACCCAACATTGATAGACTGAGCAGCAGAGGCTTCCTGGGAGACAGTAGCAGCTGTGGATGTCTGACCTTCAGTCGAATCCTGTATTGCCTCTGGATCTGCTTCCGGTTTTAGTTCGTCTGTCATCTGTGCAGTCATGAAATCTTCTTCCGAGAAGACGTCTGGATTGAATGGCCATATACCAGTGCAGTGGTAACCATTGGTAACTTCCAGCATCGTCGATGTTTTTCTGTAAGCAGAATAGTTGGGCCATTTCAAACACTGACATTGTCTTTCCTGGATTCATCAGCATCCACCTGTCTGCTTCCTGGTGAAAATGTGTCTTCAACGGACCAAAGAAGGTGCAGTCCAAAGGTTGAAGTCGATGGCTTGTGTGGGCGGTAAAACCAACATCGAAATGTGGTTGTCTCTGGCAAATCAGATTGCTTCAAGTGTTTTATGGGAATTGTGACCAACAAGCAGTAGGAGACATGACTTCTCGCATGTAGGTTGAACAAAGCCTCTGAAATGGCGTAACCAGTCAAGAAACAAATCCTGATTCATCCACCCATTTCCACTACATTTCGCCATCGACCCAGCAGGAGCTCCCTTCGTCAGAGTTGGAGCCATCCTCTTACGTGGATATATCATCATTGGGGGTACGTATGTGCCAGCTGCATTGAAACAACACACAACAGTCATTGTTTTACCTCTTTTCCCACTTGCAATTTTGCCAACCTGCTTTTGACCTTTCTTCGCAAGAATATGTCCTGACTTGTGGACCACCGTCAGACCACTCTCATCCATATTCCATAGGGAACTCTCTTGAATTGAATGTTTATTAATTTCACCGCTCAAAAGTCCATAAAACTTGTCTACTGCTGGTTTGTTAAATCCAACTACACGTGTCAAGCTTGTTGGTTCTGGTTTCCTAATGGACAGCTCTGAGTGTCGCTTCAAAAAGTTGGATAACCCTGGCAGTCTTCTCCGGCTTTTCTTTTGCTTTGGTTAAAGCAATGTTTAACGCCTTTGCTTTCTGCTGAATCAAAAAACTAATTTCCGAATGTCTCTAGTATGCAGCCCGTAGAACATTTGTTGCATAGTAATAATGTGATTGACTAGTTCAAGTTCGTACGCGTCATCTAATGTTGGTCTGTATCGCCCAAGTTTTGCGTCATTAACCAGACCTTTCAAATGTCGTGATAGTGTTCTCCTTGGAATACTGAGGTTCTTGGAAGCAGCAGAAATAGATGTTCGATCTTTGGCAGCAGCCATAGCTCGCTTCAGTGCATCTGCATCATAACTACCCTGGTCAGTTTTCCTTTTTGTAATTACGCATCATTTTCTTTAAATACGCAGTTCATCTACATAGGCCTCTATCAATGAATACTCCTGACAGACGTATGCTTCCTTGAAGTCAACATAGAGTGGTATGCGACGAAGGTATTTCTTGGCGAATGCAACTACTGACATAGGATCATCATCTTCCTTTGGTCTATTTTTATGGTCCATGAACACATCTAACATCACTTCTGTTGACTTCAACCCAAAGTAGAGGTGGCATCGAATCAGACTGAAAAGTAAAAAGACAATACACCACTGTGTGCCATCGTCCGGTTCAGAGAAAAATAAATTTGATATTGCAACACTAGGACATTGTGTCTCTGGTTTTCGTAATGTTTTCTTGTTGAATTTATATCCAATTTCTCTTTTGAGTAGTTGGGTTGTAAGATTTCCCCCGCTAACTTCAAATACCAGGCCATCAACAAGCATTGTTTCAGACTGAGAAATAAAGACTTAATTTCTTAACTATGCTTCAACATCTGAACAATTCGTTTATGTATTTACATCAATGTGTTTTGTATGAAAACTAACTTTTGTATGAAGTATATGCATAGGGGCAAAACGCGCCGGTACTGGTGCGTTTTGCCCCAACGTATATGCCTTTTTGAAATGGAAATGAAATAAACGTGAAGAGATAATACGTGCGTGCGAACTATAGAATCACAAGCTTTCATGTTGTATTTTCACTTAAAATGTTAAGTTTTAACTTTGTCAGTAACGAGTCCAATAGTCAGTTAGTGATATTTCTCATGATTCATACATGAAAATGCTAAATTTCAAACTTTTTCCCAACGTACCGATTTTATGCTTGCTATTCATGACGCCGCCAGCTAGCACGATGCATGGCGTCATCTGTGATTGGCTGATAGCAACGTATACCTCCCTCTGTTGTTCATTCTAAAAATACACCGTTTGGTCACTTTGCCCTGGATGCGCGCTTTGACCCGGTCTACCCTACTAATGTAAGTAGAGCCATTTAAAAAGCTATCGGCGAAGGACAGTAAAAATATCGTTGAATATCAGAGATAGAATTGTAAAACTAATATGGAAATCTAAAATATGTTAACAGTGAAAGGCAATCTAGTATAAAAACAGACTGGCTATGTATCGTCAACAGCTGAAGGTAGGTTACCATACTTACAGCATCGTTTGTGTTCATGGGTGGACCGAAGCTGGATTTCACCATTCATACAGCCACAGGCGATTGCAGTCAATTAGAGATACATTAGAATACGACACATTCTAAGATTAGTGGTATGAAAATGAGCTTTGAATGAAATGGGACTTATATCTTCACGTGAAAACAATTATTTTAGACCACTTCAACACCCTTTAGAGGTAATGCCTCTAACAGTCAAAGTCATCAATTCATTCTCGCAAATCAATATTCTATTTCTACTCGGCACACCCGTATGCAGGTAGACTAACAAACAAGCACCACAGACTGGAAACATGTAAACTTGACATTGACAGCGTCATAAGAATGTACGTCGAATATTGGGGTTGGTTGGTTACTCTTCATGGGTGTTGTGTTTACTGAGATTGAGCCAGAACTGATCTGCCGTGTTTCATGCTGTCTGCGTATCCGAGTCTGGGTATCTGCAGGAAACTGTGGCGTGGTATCTTAGTATGCTTCAAGTACAAAACCAGTGTCTCCACACGCACATGAACGTCAGACGTCAGATTTCTGTTAACGTCATTAATCATTAGTCTACATGTTTTGTTGCAGGTGTCTTTACAGGATCCGTTTATCATGATCAGACCTTGAAGACATCTGGATTTCCCGCTGAAGGAATTAGAAATGGCTCCGTTGTTGCGGTAAAAACACACCTGCCAACGGTACACATATATGAGCGAGCTATCCTTATCATCCGAAATCCATATGAAGCCATACTGGCTGAATTCACACGAATTCGATGCAAAGGCCACACATGCCAAATCAACTTAAGTCATTTCTCAAGTAAGTGCAGATGCCTTCTTCAAGTAACAAAACCCAGGAGTCATACATTCCAACCAGCCACCATATTAATGGAATAGTGTTGAGCGCTAGATGAAACTAAACTCACTCACTCACTCAGTACATCACAAGCAATATGACGACTTCATGGATCACTCGGTCGATGATATCATATCATTCATTGGATGTTTTACATGATTGTCTGTTCAACTCTCGAAGGTTAACACTTAATTACATACTCTTAAATAAGTAGGTTTCATTTGTTATTTACGATTAAAAACATTTAGGAGATTTATCGGAGTCAATCAATGTCGATATGGTATTATTGAATGTTTTGAGAGTGCATCACCATTCCCACTTCCTTACAACCATTGTTATTTGGAATGTAGTCGCTTTTGAAAGATGATTGGTGTATGACATGTAATTTGCATGTATGCGATTTTCATTTTAAAACAATCGACTAGAAACAAACACTAGCAAATGTGTGATGCAAGATGGGTGTCAAAATTAATGTTCTAAATGATTTCCCGACCTTGAAAGAAACGTTAAAATCAAGAATGTGACCCCATGCACGTGTATGGGGCTACTGCGTTGTGCATGTGTATACCATGCGTTGTGTTTAGGGGTGGTAATAGAGGGAAATGGTGTTGCGTTCATAAGATGTCTGTCCTTGAAACGTTTGTTAAAAATTACACTTCCGATCCAAATTGAAAGTTCATGTCCCCCTACTTTTTTGATAGTATACAAGCGCTGACTCCATCCAACCAGGTTGTGGAAAGAAACGAATAAACAAGGCGGAAACTACCAAATCCAATTATAGTATCTCCCCTGTCACCCTCTGTCGTCACCAAAGTTCAAAGTTGAGACACACGTAGACAGATGACACATTGTCATTTTGTTCCACGGACCCGATTTTCACATTTGTTATCGGGGCCAGTATTGATTTAAACTTTCAAACAGTTACAGAGATTAAATGTCCAGTACTTGGTGGTTCCTAAACGTGTGCATTGTGAGTGAGTGAGTGAGTTTAGTTTTATGGCACTTTAACCTACAATCCAGGAATATGATGGCAGCGGACACCAGGAATGGGTTTCACACATCGTGCCCATGTGAGGAATCGAACCCGGTGTGACGAGCGAAAGCTTAAAGCTATAGGCTACCCCACCTATTCTGATTTGTGAAGGCGTTTGGGAGAATATAATGTTATGAATATGCATCAGCCGAGGATGGATAAACGCGACTATTGAGTAGCGGGATGTGAGAGTTGAATGTTATGAATATGCATCAGCCGAGGATGGCTAAAAGCGACTATTGAGTAGCGGGATGTGAGAGTTGAATGTTATGAATATGCATCAGCCGAGGATGGCTAAAAGCGACTACTGAGCAGCGGGGTGTGAGAGTTGAATGTTATGAATATGCATCAGCCGAGGATGGCTAAAAGCGACTATTGAGCAGCGGGGTGTGAGAGTTGAATGTTATGAATATGCATCAGCCGAGGATGGCTAAAAGCGACTACTGAGCAGCGGGGTGTGAGAGTTGAATGTTATGAATATGCATCAGCCGAGGATGGCTAAAAGCGACTATTGAGCAGCGGGGTGTGAGAGTTGAATGTTATGAACATGCATCAGCCGAGGATGGCTAAAAGCGACTACTGAGCAGCGGGGTGTGAGAGTTGAATGCTATGAATATGCATCAGCCGAGGATGGCTAAAAGCGACTATTGAGTAGCGGGATGTGAGAGTTGAATGTTATGAATATGCATCAGCCGAGGATGGCTAAAAGCGACTACTGAGCAGCGGGGTGTGAGAGTTGAATGTTATGAATATGCATCAGCCGAGGATGGCTAAAAGCGACTACTGAGCAGCGGGGTGTGAGAGTTGAATGTTATGAATATGCATCAGCCGAGGATGGCTAAAAGCGACTATTGAGCAGCGGGGTGTGAGAGTTGAATGTTATGAATATGCATCAGCCGAGGATGGCTAAAAGCGACTATTGAGCAGCGGGGTGTGAGAGTTGAATGTTATGAATATGCATCAGCCGAGGATGGCTAAAAGCGACTATTGAGTAGCGGGGTGTGAGAGTTGAATGTTATGAATGTACGTCAGTTGGAGATTGCTAAAAGTGATCACTGCATGTGTGAGTTACATTTATCAATTCATTTTGCTTCAGACTGATGAACATACTCGATAGTTAAGTGAAATTACTCTACCAGTTAGCGAGAATTCAGCGCAACCTCGCAAGGCTTAGAAACTGATCATCACGGTCACACACGTAAGTGAAATGATTTGGGCGACAAGGGGGCACTTTTCTGAATTCTGCTGTGAGGGTATGTCTTTTGCATCAGGGGTGTATAGTTATGATAATGGCGAATAGAATAGCTTTGAACCCCGGAGTGCTCGCTTACTTTGAACTAGGTTGCCCCCTTTGTGTTCGTTCTCTGTCATGTATCCGAGTAAAGTACATTCGTGTTACAAACCTTGTATTTGTATGCACATCCGAATGTCAGTAATTGCAGTATTTATATTTGGCAATACTCTAGACACTATCAGACCTTGCTGTGAAGATTCTTAATAACAGGAAAGAGGTCTCTATTGATATTGTCATGGTGGAAGACAGATAAACATATATACTTTTGTGTATTTATACTTTTTCGAGTATATTCAGATAAATCAAGAGAACAGCTATCGCGCCAAATACCAAGCTTTACATCTGAGAACTGATGCTTCACATGATGGAGCACTTTCAGTCCCAAATTATCGTGTATGTTCCAAATTCGAAATAACAGGTTTGTTCCAAATTCAGGTTGTCATGCTAATATCAAGTAGATAACTTTGGAAGTGCGAAGCATGATAACTGGACAAGAATGTTATTCAGTATAATAACATTCAAAGTACTGGCGAGTGTGAAGTGAAATACCTCTTCATGTTTTTGTGGTGATCAAGTGAAATACCTCCCGAGGTATTAGTAAGGGTAAAGTAAAATGACTCTACGGATATTAGTGAGGGTGAAATGCAATGGTTCCACGTATTGACAAAGGTGAAGTAATATTGAAGTATCACCAAGATACTTCGTACCTAGAATTGGGGAATTAGTCGGGGGAATCTTCACACCTTAATACAAACAGAAGGGTTCCAGGGTCAGACTCTTTATTCAATACATGGATTCGATGTCATACAAAATCATTCAACCACAATGATATAAAATGTTATCGATGCTCTTGAGGGATGGTAGAACAACATATAAACCTTACTTTACATATGTGTTTATAAGTGCTCTTTAACATGTACTGTTATTATTCGATGTACGGTAAATTTAACATAACAGTTACAGCTGAGCCGTGATATAAAATAAATATCTTTGAAGCAGTTCAAAATATTGACTGACATACACTTATATAAATAAAGTACTACGTGACTGATCATTAGAACGCATTGAGACTGACTACGGTACGTTACGTCACAAGTAAACAATCTATCCGCGTACTGGCTGTGCAGACCATTGTGGCGGCATGCTAATGAACCGTGACCGTTGTGTTGCTGCAGAGATTCTACAGTGTTAGTCTTTATTCGTTAAACCTACCGAAGTGCTTTAAACGGACAATGTAAAAGGACTCACTAAAAAGTAGTATAATAATTAAGCTGCTAACGGGCTCCATATAGAAGGTTATGAAGAATATGTCTGTAAGTTTGGAAATCTGAAAAAAACCCGGTTCTTTACGAACTGGCTTCGATACACATACACAAAATTTCGTAGCTTCCAAATGCGTGCTATCTACCGGATATTTTCCGAATTAATAACTCACGATAGTGAACGATAGTAACGTATATCAGTGAGTGAGTTTATCGTCACATCGGTAATATTTCAGTCATATCGTGACGAGAACAAGTAATTATGACATTGTAGAATGAATGAATATAAGAAACTAAAACCCCGTTGACGAAGAACAGTAAAACCACTAGTATGTATCACATATATCCATTTAAGACTAGTAATTAAATCTAAAACAGTTTAACTATAGAGGACAATACAATATAACAATGGGCTATGGATTGCCTACAACTGAAGGTAGATCACCACACTAGGGACCATGGGGACTTACATTACTTTTGCTACCTGCATGGACCCTCGCTGGATTTACATCATCTATCCAAATACTACAAATCTATCCATACAGTAAAAAGACACTTATTCTACGGTTAAAAACGTGGAAAGTTTGAATTTACTTTGAATGTTTGTGGACTTACGTACCCTCTCTGGAGGACAATAGTTTTACGGTACTTGAAACCCCTTTGAGGAAACAGCCACTAACAAGCACTGTTACGAATTTAAACTTCCAATAATAAAATATTTATGTATTTACAATTCAGCTAATAAATCTAATTCCTTTAAAACTGCAATGATTAAATGAGAACTTGTATTATTAAAAAGATCCTTCATAGTTCGTGAATTAAAATATTGATGCCCTGTGATGGTTTACTCAACACAGTCAAGCAGGATATGCTTGTCTGTGATTCTTTCATCACAAGGGATATAAAACGACGTATCCTCACCTTTAGGCAAATATTTATGTGTATATTTTGTGTGACCAATACGACATCGTCGTAAAATAACCTCTTCAAATCTGGACTGACATCCCAAGTAGGCGTAACCAATATAAATTTTATTTCACGTAATGTATTTATACCTACTTGGGTGTCTCACTTCTTTTGCATCAGATCACGGATGTAAGTTCTAATGGTGGTTTTATAATCAGAGTATGGAATAAGAAGTGGAGTCACAGATTTGTTGAGAGCTGCCTTGGCAGCAAGATCGGTCACCATGTTACCAGAAATGCCTACGTGGCTGGGTAACGAACAAAAGATGATGTCGTACTGGCCAGTAGCAAGATCCTTATACAGTTCAATAATTTCTATTAAAAGTGGATGTTTACATGATAAATGTTTAATCGCCTGAAGACAAGAAAGGTAGCGTATATCAAATGGAAAATATATATTCACTTAGACGTTGATAATGATGTACGCATTTAGTCAGAATAACTTAACGTTCAAATATTTCTCCTGAACATACGCAGTTACCACTTAGTTACCTAACATTACAATATCTACGAAAGCAACTAGTCACAATATGACACATATACTTGCACTGACTTGGTTTTGGGTTTCGACAATACACGATGGTAAACATCTGAATTGGAGTGAACTAATAACTCTGTCTGTCAGGCAGGAATTGTACACGAAACTGGGCAGTGAAGTGACGCCAGAAAGTATGGACAGAACCAGTGCGTCATGTTATTCAACATTTTCCATTACATCAGAAAAGACGAATTCTACTCATTACAGTCAGTGCCACAGTGGCGACTTAAAACACATTCTCACAGCGTGTCACCTGTACGTATTCTAAATTACAAAACGCACGTATATACATTGCTAACGAAAACCTTCCAGGACACATATTGCGACAGTTTAGAAATAATAGAAGCCTTACTTGTAAACCATGCCTGTCATAGAGCCGAACTGTGTGTTTAAGTTATAACTAAGTAACAAAGTGTCGGCATATAGATCTTACATAGTGTCGGCATACAGATTTTACAAGGTGTCGGCATAGATCTTACAAAGTGTCGGCATATAGATCTTACAAAGTGTCGGCATATGGATCTTACAGTGTCGGCATATAGAACTACCGTAGTAATGATACCAAGTTACATTAATCATAACCACGCGGCCAAGGTACAAGATTAGAACATGACTTTGATAACGCGCAGAACTAGGTTCATTGTTCAAGTAAGGCGCATTTTAAGTAAAAATATGAAAACAGCAAAGCATTAAGTAACTATGGCTTACCTTAATACAAACTGAAGGGTTCCAGGGTCAGACTGCTGTATGTTTCAGACCCTGGTGCTTATATAGCTGAACCCTCTTCTTGTATGGCATAACCGGTTTCCCTAAAATGGAGACGACGCTTTGCCTGTCTTTTGAAAACTTGTGCCATCGACATATTACTCAATTTTGGTAGACATCTTTAGAGATTCTAATTGCTTTGGCCGCGTGTTGTCGGAAAAGTTGGGTAATAACCAGTAATGTACGCGGTTACGCTTCCACATCCACATCTCTCTAATTTTACAGCGTGTACCCGCGTGAATATTTGACCATTAAGTTGTGGTCGGAGCGGTCAGTACAAACACTGAAGTGTATACTCAGTCAGGCATTTAGAGGCATGGGCGATGCCAGTAGCATTGACAGCTGTCAGTGACGCAAGGTGCCGATAACAAGTCTGTTACAGCGTGAATATTTTAACAAAAATGTACGAAATATAACATTGACTTCGGTTGGAAATATCTGAATAATTTTAGGTAAAAATATATGCATTTTGCAACTGCTATAATGTGACTCCAGGTAGAAAACTAAGTCTCCAGGTATTAGTGAGGGTGAAATATATAGCCTTTTCAGGTATTACCGTGTATAAAGTGTCTTCATGTCCAATTATTATGTGTGTGTGCGTGTGTGTCTGTGTGTGTATGTATGTGATATGAAAGTCCAAAGATTTAGACAAGGTTAGATAAGGAGCCCCGTTTGTGAACACACACATGAAACGGAGCCCAATGAGACATCATTAGTCAGGTCATAGAGCTGGATCACGTGACTGGTCACCAATGCAATGGCGAGACACATGACACCTGTTTCAACTCCAGACCACCGAATCCTTATTCTAGTGCTTGAAACCCACATTTGATGCAAACTGACCAAACGTGCCTGTCACTGATTTGCAATTTGTTTTCAGAGTGGAATAGTACTATAGCAGGACTCATCAAGAGATACAACAACTTTCACAGTCACTGGGTTCATCACCAAGATATACTTCCAGTTTTCTACGACAATCTGAAAGCCAACTTAAAGCAGGAGCTCACTAGGATAGCATCCTTCCTGGGGACGGCGGGCGTTGAGGGAAGACCACTCTGTGCTTTACGGAACTCGGAAGGGAGGTTTCATAGACGTCCCTCAGGGATGCCCATACGTTTCTTCTATTCTAAACAGGAAATGGAGATAATAAATGATTTGATATCAAACGTAACCACTGTATTGTCGAAGAGGTTTATCTTTGATACAGACATCATGGACAAGTGGAGAATGGAGATCTAGAACTATAGTGTATTCAAGGTGCTGGTTGTACTGACTGACATCGATAGCATAACTAGCCTACCAAGAGCGTTACCTGTGTGTAGTAGTTAATCAAGACTGGATCCATGTGCAAGAAAATCTATTCCACAGAGAACTTGAACGTAGCTTGTGGAGACAGTTTCCATACGAGTGTATTACTGTTCTGACAAATTATTTTCAGTGCTTCATGTATATGATTTCCCGAAATCACTCTCGATGGAACAAATTCTGTAGATAAAGGAACGGATCAATATGTGGTGTTGACAAAGTCAACACATAAATCACAACCCCATACGCTGCCATGTTACAGGAGTTCACTGCACTGTACTCATGATGAGTAAATTGTGGACATTCGATAAATAAGCAACATAAAAACAAAAAGATATTATGTGATTCTACATAAGATGATTCCCCACAAATGTGCAAATATCTGATTTCGATCTTACGAAAATTGATTTCATGAAAATTATTTATGCGACGCTAAATTGACATGTACGTCTACGGAAATTACGTCAAGTGTCCGAATACACTTTGCATGGATCTGTAGATACAACTACCCAAATATAATATATGGGGCGATGAGGTAGCCTGATGGTTAGGGCGTTTGTCTAGTCACGTCGACGGTCGGGCTCGATTCCCTACATGCGGACACTGTATACAGCCTAGTGCTGGTGTCCCCCGGCCGTTATATTGCTGGAATATTGAACACACAAGACGCTGAGATAGCGTTACTTGTAAGATATGTTGATATTTTTATTCCATCGAACTTAACCTAATAAATCAGAGTACTTTTCGTGATTGAGCTCATCCACTGAAACTCGGATGGGACTCAAACAAAAAAGAACTAGAATTTGTACTTTAGTAAGAAAGTGAAATTCCAAATATGACATATCTTGCATTTGACCACTTTCTGAAAAAAGGCATTGTGTAAGCACATTCTGTAGTATGTATTATTTAAACCAGCCAACGACCACCAAACATCTTAGGGAAAGGACAAGTCTTAATCAGTCAGCTACTTGTATTACCCTTCCATGTTTTTCCATGCTGTTCCATGTTGGATTCTTAACTAGTTCGTCGTGGGCAGCTGAGTCAAGATATGGGTGAAGATGACCATCACCTCCTGTGTGTCGTGTTCAAAGAAACTACCGAGTATCACTGATATGAATCATCCCTTTACAACTGTTCTTGATAGTTTTACTGTAACCGTATTCCGTTCTGTCTGTTGTATAGAGGTATAAATGAGGGAAAAAAGGGCGACCATTTAGGGGATGTCTGTACTGTGATTGACGAACTGGCAATGTATACCGTTATACAGCCGCAAATTTAGTTATAATAAATCATCAATATCAATATAGCGGTAAAGAATATTATCGAAGGTATGACCTCATTTCGCAGGTGCCTGACCTTCATTGCCTTAGTAAAGAATATTATCGAAGGTATGACCTCATTTCGCAGGTGCCTGACCTTCATTGCCTTAGTACAGAATATTGTAGAAGGTATGCGTCCTATTACTTTGTATCCAAATTTAACTCAGCACGCAGGTGCCTGACCTGATAGGCACGCGTCTAGAATATTCTAGAAGGCAGTGATTCGGATGGACAACTTTGACAATCGGCCATTTTCAAAATTATTAGCCATCTTCTCAATTTAGAATGGACTGCCCTTGTATCAATAGTAAACTTCAACATTTTAATGGGCCATAAGATCCCCGTACAGGGGACCATGGGGACTTACAGTTCTTTTGCTACCTGCATGGTCCCCAACTGGATTTATATATTTCCTTCACTTGTTGTTGAGCTTTACACAAATTATGCATACATACATTATATATATAATGTATGTATGGATAATATACACACACACACACACACACACACACACACACACACACACACACACACACACACGTGTGTGTATAATTTGTGTAAGTAATAAATAATTTGTGCACATATATATATATAACGATTAAAATCACAGACAATGAAAAATACTTTAAAAGAAATGGGACTCTTACATACCCTCTCAGGGGATAGTGTACAGCCACAAGCAATTAAAGTCATTTGGTCATTTTACAAACTGAACTTTATATATACCAATTAATATACAGATGAATAGGCACCCGTGGCGAGCAACCTCCTCGTGGTGGGTGCTGGGTAACGCCAAGAGCTCGCCAACACCCCCGTTGTGGACACGGGGGCATATTTGGTCCACCAACCCGTTTGCCGTGGGTTGCGGCCCTGTGTCGGTGGAGGACGGGAGTCTGGGGTTTGAGGGCGCTGGGGGCCTGTAATCGTGCTCCCTTTGCCCAACACACCCCTTTAACCCTTACTTCACCTAGACGGGTGGTTGAATGGGCCCGGTTCAACCAGTCGGCTGGTCATGCCGAGCCCTGAGCACTATATTTCGTTGCTCAATAACTATTTGGCTTGGACACAATGTTGACATAATTGATTTTAAGTATATATTGTATGATATATGAATTTTCAAATTTGATAAAATTTGCCTAGATGCTGGTGCCAGAAGGCGATGGCTCATGGGCCAATCTGGTAGACTGATTACTTGTTTAATCCTTCTGCTGGAGTATATCATCCCAGTATCCTTGGTGCTGCAGGTCGGAGATCCACTTGTAGATAGCATTGTCTTTATGATACTCGGTGGTGGGTGGGGAGCTGGGATGATGAATCTTATATACATTAACATGGAACCTGAAACCCCCCTGAGAAAAAAACGCCAGCTTGATAATGACCAAAGCACAAATGACAGTTATCGATCATTGAAACAGGTAGACTATTGGCCGAGATTTCTAGTGATAGAATCTGTGGATAAAAAAACAATTACACTCAATCCGTTTGCTGTTTCCAAAGCAGTGTATGGTATTGCAGGAGACGTGAAAAATATCAGGAGACAGAGATCTGGGTCGTTACTCATAGAATGTAGTAAACGACAACAAGCAACCAACCTGCTGTCAATTGATACGTTGGCTGGATGCCCTGTTTTAGTGTCAACCCATCGTACACTGAATTCAAGTAAAGGCATTGTCAGGGATCGAGATCATCTTTTAGAGGACATGACAGAGCTTGACATCATGGTTGAACTGAAAAATCAAGGTGTCACGCACGTGAAACGTTTTACGAGGCGTCACAATTATGAAGTAGTTCTCACAAACACATATATATTGTCATTTGTCTCTCCAACGGCACCAAAGTCAATCAAAGCTGGGTATTGCAATCTTCCAGTTGAAGTGTATATACCAAATCCACTGAGGTGCTTTAAATGCCAGAAATTGGGTCATGGGATAAATTCTTGCTCCAACCGTATTACTTGTGCTTATTGTGGGGAGCAATCTCATGTTACAGAAGACTGTACAAATAACTTTAAAAAATGTGTCAACTGTTAAGGAAAGCATTCCTCCTCATCAAAAGATTGTCCGATATAGAAGAGGGAGATGGAAGTCAATAAAATAAAGCATTCTCAAAATATCAGCTATGCTGAAGCTAAGAAGCTTGTTCCCTCTGTTTACCCAAATGACTCTTACGCTTCTGTTAGTATAAGACCACCCACGACCACACTCTCAGTTGAATGTCAGACAGAGCTGACATGGATAAAATCTACTTCTCCTGAACCCATCACAAATCAAGAATTATTACCACGAGGAGACTCTGCTACTCAGACTGTAGCCATGACGCCATCTCAGCCTCAGCTTATGCCTTTGTCACAGGACTCCGCAAGTCCAAAGACTCAGCTAGATAATAGAAAGTCCCCTGATCGAAATGTTCATTCCAAATCAGATTCGTGTCAGTCAAAAGCTGTACCTGGACATCAAGTCGCACAAACTGTGAAAGGAAACCAAAAACTTACTAGAATCAACCAAAGCGATAGAGTCGCTAAGGGTTCAAAAGATGAGATTCAGCTTTTTAATAAGTTTGGGTCCCTCGAAGATATGGATACGTCTGAACTTATCCATCACCGGACAGGGAGTTTATCGCCTTCTAGATCAAGGCGTGGTAGATCACCAATAAATGCACCAAAGTGATGAATCATTCACCAAATATAGTGCAGTGGAATTGTAGAGGGACCAATTTTAATGAATTGCAGCTATTGGTCCAAGATTTTTGCACCACGAGCAATATGTCTGCAGGAAACGCATCTGAAACAAACAGATCTTTTTAAGTTACGTCAATATGATGCGTATCATTATTTTTCACCTCCGGGTGACAGAGCCACTGGGGGATCGTCAATACTTGTCCAACAAGACGTTATTCATAGCCCTGTAACTCTTACAACTAATCTCCAAGCCGTTGCAGTGCGACTTACTCATCACGTTGCACTTACATTATGCTCTTTGTATATTCCGCCTTCTTCAGCACTCCAACTATCTGATCTACAATCTCTCTATGATCAACTTCCGAAACCGTGCCTTATAATGGGTGATTTGAATGGCCACAACCCACTCTGGCGTGGTACAAATACAAACAGTAAAGGTAAAATACTGGAAGATTTTATATCCAATAATGAACTCTGTATATACAATGATGACTGAAATACATATCTGCAGCCTGCAACCGGCACCTACTCTTCTCTAAATTTGTCTCTTGCAGACTCGAATCTACTTCATGAATTTGATTGGACAGTCCACAATGACCTCTGTGGAAGTGACCACTTTCCAACTATTTTATCAGAAATTTCCCCACCTGAAGCTCCATCTTACACAAGATGGAATTTTTCTAAAGCAGATTGGTCCTTATTTAAAACATTGTGCTCATCTAAACTCCAACCTTCATGTTTCAGTCAAATACGTGATAAACTTCAGCGTTTTTCTGACGTATTAAATGAGATAGCTGCAGTATGTATACCACAATCCTCTACAAATCCACATGTACGGAAGCCGTGGTTTAATACAGACTGTAAACAGGCTAGAAAAGCGAGGAAAAGAGCAGAGAATTATTTTCGAAATCATCCAACTGTCCATAACTTAAATAAGTTTAAAGTACTAAATGCAAAGGCACGTCGTACGTTCAAACAAAACAAACGACAGTCCTGGAGGAACTATGTCTCCAGGATTAATTCACGCACACCAGTGTCCAAGGTATGGAACATGGTTCAGAGAATAAAAGGCAAAGGTTCGAAATCTGCTGTTCACCATCTTAAAGAAGGTGATAGTTTGATTACTGACACATCTCAAATTGCCAATAAACTTGGCGAAACGCTTGCCAAGAATTCTTCATCAGAAAATTATGTTCCTGAATTTCAGAGATACCAGAAGTTACAGGAAAAGAAAAACCTTAATTTTGAATGAAATAATGGTGAAGATTACCATGAAGTGTTTTCCTTACATGAGCTACATACAGCTCTTGAGCAAGCTCATGACACAGCAGCGGGTGATGATAATATCCATTACCAGCTACTGAAACACTTACCTGAACCATGCCTATTGACACTTTTAGATATATTTGACAAAATATGGACGTCTGGAGAATTTCCTCCTTCATGGCGTAATGCTGTTGTAGTTCCAATACCAAAGCCTGGTAAGGATCATACAGATCCATCAAATTACAGACCGATATCGCTTACTAGCTGTGTCTGCAAAACCATGGTGCGTATGGTGAATAACAGATTGGTTTGGTATCTTGAAACCAATAACCTAATAACAAATATTCAATGTGGTTTCAGGAAAAATCGTTGTACCATTGATCATTTGGTCCGTTTGGAATCCTTCGTTAAAAATGATATAGTCAATAAACAACATGCTGTATCAATTTTCTTTGATCTTGAGAAAGCTTATGATACAACCCGGAAGCATGGCATTTTGAAGGATTTACATGAGTTTGGTTTGAGAGGCCGTTTGCCTCTTTTTATATAAGAGTTTTTAAAAGACAGGCAGTTTCAAGTCCGAGTGGGTTCTACAATGTCTGATCATTACAATCAGGATCAGGGTGTCCCACAAGGCAGTATTTTGTCCGTCACTTTATTTAGTATTAAAATCACCAGTTTATCCAAGGTTTTAAATGACTGGATTGATGGATCACTTTTTGTGGATGATTTTAATATTTCCTGTCGTGGTAAAAATATGCATACTATTGAACGACAACTGCAGTTGTGTTTAAATAAAATAAATAAACGGTGTCTTGAGAATGGTTTTAAATTCTCAAAGTCGAAAACTAATTGTGTACACTTTTGTAGGAAATATATCCCGCATAAGGACCCTGAACTATATTTAAATGGCACTCCTATCAAAGTCGTCAAGGAGGCAAAATTAATGGGTCTAATATTTGATTCTCACTTAACCTTCTTGCCTCATATTAAATCTCTTAAAGCTAAATGCCTGAAAGCACTGGCTTTGTTAAAGGTTGTTTCAAACTCAAAGTGGGGAGGGGATCAGACTACCCTCCTTCACTTATATAGATCATTGATACGGTCTAAACTTGATTATGGCTCCATCGTTTATGGCGGAGCCTGCAAAAGCAGCCTAAAACTTTTAGATTCTGTCCACCACCAAGGTCTACGACTTTGTCTTGGATCTTTCAGAACTTCACCTGTTGACAGCCTTTATGTCGAGGCTGATGAGCCATCTCTTGAGCAGCGACGTATAAAATTATCTTTACAGTATATCACAAAACTATGTTCCAATGAGTCAAACCCTGCATATGACTGTGTCTTCAGTCCTCTCTATGAGGATTTATACAATAAAAAATCTTCCCTTGTTCCGCCTCTTGGTTTAAGAATAAAACCACTTATTTCTGCACCTGGATCATATAGCTCCCTCCCGTCTTCTTTCTTCTCCTCCTTGGCAATTGGTTAGGCGACAGGTCGACATAACATTAACTACATTTAAAAAATCAGAAACAAATGAATTACAATATAAACAAGAATGTAATCAATTGAAACATAGACCTAGCAATTATAAATCCTTATTTACAGATGGGTCCAAGGATGGTGGCGCAGTGGCTTGTGCCACTGTCATTGGATCCAGAACAATATCTTCTAGATTACCAGATAATAGTTCTATTTTTACAGCAGAAGCTAACGCCATATTCACAGCTCTTAAATATATTCAAAGAGACCCTAAACATAAACAGTATATGATATATTCCGACTCTTTCTTGCCTTCAGGCTATTAAAAATATTTCTGGTAAACATCCACTTTTAATTGATATTATTGAATTGTATAATAATCTTGCTACTGGCCAATACGACATCGTTTTTTGTTGGTTACCCAGCCACGTTGGCATTTCTGGTAACACAACGGTAGACCTTGCTGCTAAAGCAGCACTAAACAAATCTGTGACGCCACTTCTTATTCCATACACTGACTATAAAGCTATCATTAGGTCTTACATCCGTGATCTGATGCAGAAGAAGTGGGACACTCAAGTAGGTATCAACAAATTACATGAAATAAAACCCTACATTGGTTACACCTACTTGGGTTGTCAGTCCAGATTTGAAGAGGTCATCATGCGACGATGTATTGACCACACACGATATACACATGAATATTTGCTTAAAGGTGAAGATCCTCCGTTTTGTATCCCTTGTGACGAAAGAATCACAGTCAAGCATGTCTTGCTTGACTGTGCTGAATATTCCATCACAAGGGATAACTTTTTTAAATCAAGAACTATGAAGGATCTTTTTAGTAATGTTAGTTATCATTTAATCATTGCGTGTTTAAAGGAATTAGACCTGTTACATGACTTGTAAATAGATAAATATTTTATGATTGGAAGTTGAATTAGCAACTATGATTGTTAGTGGCTGTATCCTCGAAGGGGGTTGAAGTACAGTAAAATTATTATCCTCCTGAGAGGGTACGTAAGTCCCAAACAGTTGAAGTCAGATTTAATCTTTCACTTTTTTAGTCGTAGAATATGTGTAATTTTAAATTCTGGCTAATCTTGCATACAGTCGCCAGCAGCTGAGGGGATGGTGTAAATCCAACTAGGAACCATGCAGGTAGCTGAGGTACTGTAAGTTCCCATGGTCCCTAGTATGGTGATCTACCTTCGGTTGTTGGCTATCTATGGTCTGTTTTTTATATTGTACTGTCCAAATAGTGATAATATTAGCTTTTAAGTTTCTACGCTAGTTTTAAACACTAACTGTGATAGTCTAGTGGTTTTACTGTCCTTCGTCGACAGGTTCTTCATAACATGTCTATATATTCCGTTTTATGTCACGAATGTTCTCATCACAATATGGCTGCAATATTGCCGACGTGACGTTAAATGATAACTCACTCACTCACTACACATGAATATGTATCAATCAATTCAGTTTCATTTGAAAAGGCAACAGTTAATGACAGAAGATGAAAGACAAGTATGATAATCATGATATGATATATTAAGTCAGGCGTTATATACAAGCATTAAGCTTATAGAATCTCTTTCCGTTTGGCTAAAATAGAGGCAGTATAAGAAACAATATCGGGCGAACTTAAAATACGATTAAACTTTTCACGACCCGGTTAAACACTAAAACTATCCCACAGATCTTGACACATTTTAAAAAGGTTTTCACGTTGTGCATAAAAGACGTGGCAAATTAAAAGTGCATCTTCATCTTCAAGCTGGTTCGTACAATTAGAACAGTTCGGTTTTCCAGGGGTTTTTCGGTTTTCGGTTTTTCATTGCGTTTCGATACGTAAATGTGCAACATCTGAACTGAACGCAATTCGGCGTTTTCTCTGAACGGGGCGTTTCAAATATGGTTCAGTGAAGCAGGCAGACTTGACCTATAAGTACGTAGCTTCTGCCTACCGTTTCCTCAATTCTAGGACTGGACCTGTTTCCCCCAAGTAGCTATATATTCTTCCAGAGTAACTGAATTAAACATACTAACACGTTGGCGGCTTTCCACGCAGTCAAAAGGTTGCTATAATATGTTCCAACTTGTTCCCCTGCATAAACTGAGACATTCTGTTGTTCCAGTTCCCCCTTCTTCACGTATCGGAGTAATAATAAAAAAGACGTTTCTCTTTAGTCGCCGTTGTCTCGTGTTTTGAATCTTGCCCACAGTCTTGCAACATATGCCCATTGTCTGGCCACAGGGGGTGTCCATCCAGAAATCAACAGCCAAGTTTAGCGTATACTTTCCAACTCCAAGATACAAACGTATAGCCCGATGGTGAATGGCGTTGACTTGTTCCCCACAATGGCGAACCATATTCCATCACAGATCGGACCATGGAATCTAGTCTGTCTCACAGTCCCTCGACCACATTATTTTGCTGACTTCCAAGCCTTCTGGTCAGTGCTAAAGCCTTAAATCAGTCTCTGGTCTCCCTGGTGTTTTTTTTTCAATTAAAATGGGTTTGTTTGTTACTATCAAAATTATATATATTCAGATATATTCCTCACATAGGTGACATAAAGATCTGTTTGCATTTATACATTTTCATTCCTCTTGTTGAAAATCTTATAATAAATCACTATGAACAGCGGTGAAAGGAAAGAATTATGTTTACTTATAGCCGTACAAACCCGGAGTATGGGCCACGTTGAACATCTGCTTTCACGTGGAGCAGACGACGAGAAGGGAGGTCACTCTAACATGACGTGTAATTAGTGAACTGAACATAAAGTGAATGAAGTGCTGGTAAAGGAAAGCAATAAGGCCATGAGGGGGAGCTACAGTCACATCAGAATGGAACACAAAGGCATACAATTAATGGTTACAAAACAACTAAGTGACCGTAAGTGGGGCATCACACTAAGCCTTAGTCTACATGGAATGATAAAACTTGGTGATCACATTAAAGGGGAGACCACCCAGACTTTTGGATTGTGCAACAAGCAGTCCAAGCGCTCTGCTCGCAGACTTGGATGCGGCTATTGCCATGTCGTTGTAGCCGAGGTGATCGGTTAAGAATACTCCTAAATACTGATGACTGCCCATCACACATAATGCTTTGTCTTTACATTTAAATGGTACACATGATCTGACAACAGACTGACCTCTGAAGAAGACGATTTTTTGTTTATCCTGGTTTACACACAATTTTACACAATGCCATTTAGAAAGTGGTCATTACACTTTCTTGGTAAAGTCCAAACTCTAATATTTTTAAGTTGAGTCCTAACCCGCTCAGCCACCACCACGTCCACAAAAATGAAAGTCGGACAACTGGTAGTCTAGACTGTGTACTTTGTGTACCCCTCTGATAAGTGTTAACTGGCACGGTTGACCCGGCCGAAAACTGTGATTACACCATGCCATTTAGAAAGTGGTCAAATGTAACATATGTTATATTTGGGATTACACTTTCTTGGTAGAGTACTAATTCTAGTACTTTTGAGTTGGGCCCCATCAGGGATTCGAACCTATACCCTCAGAGTCAGGCACCTAATCGAATCAATATAGTGGACTATCAGCTGTCAGATCACTCCTGTATTTCCATGAATCTGGACTCCTCCCACCCATGCATTTGGCCATAGAAATGAGTTCCCAACGACATTCAAAGCTATTAGTGTATACGGTTTGGTGTGGCATGCACTGCCGGATAGGTCACGTTTTCTTAACAGTTGGTGTAGGGTGTGGTTATAATACGTTTCTGAAGATACTTGTCCTATGTGGACTCAAAGACACATTTGTTATACTTCACAAACCAAAACTTATCTCAGTTAGTTTAAGGAAACTCAGTGGGTGATTGAGTTTAAGTTTGCACACAGCAATATTCCAGCCATATGGCAGCAGTCTGTAAATACTCCAGTCACGATTAGACAATCCAGTGATCAACAGCATGACCATCAATCTGCGCAACTGGGAACCAATGAAATGTGCCAACCAAATAAGCGCGTCTGAGCACTCGAGGCACAGACATCAGTTTGCTGCCTTGGTCATATCTTAAAGTGTATATCTTAATCTTTCTAGCAAAGTCGTGCATACGCTACAATATGTCCCATCTCCACAAGAGAGCACTGTACGAAGAGTCGTGAAAGAAACTAATTCTGCGGCAAACACACAATGTAAATCTCTACACGTGGACGACCTGATATTCGGAATATTTATAGCATTATGTCTCGGAAATACAGATGGAGCAAATACAAGCCAATATTTCCAAATTCGAATGATTTCTATTGGGACGTGGCTATGGACTGTATTCCATCGACTATACAAGGGATTTCTCCGGCACCCTATACAGAAAGCGTCTCGTGGAATACCTCCAAAACAGACACGACGTTTGAAACCAAAGAGATCTTGCAAGCGCCATAAACTGTGAGGGACACACCATCCTGGACAATACAAGGAGCGTAGGCAACCACGTCTGTACTTGGGTTGGGATCTGGAATGGGTATACCATGCAAACAAACCTACAACCAGGCAGTTTCCGATTTCGAAGCCAGAGAAATACGAGAACACATTGGTGGCCGCTTGGATGCGGATTGTTCCAATGAACACCTGTGAAAAAACTGCTCCTTTCAGATGTCCAGGCTAGAGGCTGTACTCGCATAGTGACCAGCACCCCCATGATCAACGATTTGGTGGACGAAGAACTAGAGTTATTCGTCATTAAACCACCGGCAAAACAGTGGGAGAACCTACCGAAATGTCTAGACCGTTGCATGGTGCTTGTGGACCGACCCCAGGGAACTTGCGCTGGTATGCGCACACAGGCACTGGAAGAATATCTGTAATCCAAGTACAACCCACCACCAACAATGTCATAGACGATAATCAGTGGGATCGTCCTGTAAATTAGGCTACAACCGATTTCGGATTCCGGGAATGTCCTCTATGCTGAGTAGACATTTTGGCCGCTACACCTGCCGGAGTAGAAGTTGGACCACTACGGTTTACAGAAGCTTTATAGAAGCTCACATACGAGAACTACTAGTATACTATCTCGAGGTCATAGGCCGTGGCAGTTACATCCAAATCTAGATGTGTTGTTCTCCCCAAACAAATGAGTCGCTTTCGAATGGCACAAAGAAAACACCAAACACGCCACCGGCATTGGCACTTTGGAGTACGAGGAGGTCCCCGAACACATAGTAGGTCGTACTATACACTGCGCGTCGACGAGAGACGACTGGAATAGCATTTGGATGTTGCCAATGCCAAAGAATGGTGTACAGATGCATGGATTCGTCTAGAGACAAAGCAAGAGGACTACAAAAAGAAAAGCCTTTTGGAAAAGAAAAACGTATTCCATTCTTGGATGGCGCACACCAAAATCCAAATAGTACTCCAGCAAGACTTCCTACAGAGTAGTAGTAGTGCAAAACAAGGATGACGAACCAATAGCAATTTGGGCAAACAAAGGTCTAGAATGACTTCTCTCTGCATGCAACGATTTTATGGAAGAGACAAGCCATAGGTGAGAACGTACAACGTATTGAACTCCCCATGATACTATTTCTTTCTGATTGGAACCTAGCAGGAGTTTCAAAAAAGAAAAAAGCGATCAATTTTAACCAAGTGTCTGTCGTACACTGCCAGATGCTATGGAAGAACCTGTTCGCCAAGAAATTGTTATGGAATCTGCGTTGTGAGATCTCGAAAGACTACACTAGAAGGCAATAGAAGAAACAGGGCCATCAAAAGCCAGTGAAACAACACCAATATTCGATATGCTTCCTGGGGAAAACATTTGTGGGAATTTGCTTTTGTGACCTATCACAGAAACCACAGAACCACACTGTGGCTTGTTCCAACTGCAGATGGAGTCGATTCTATAAAAGGAAATCAAAAGGCTCGGAGGACACGATGCTCTTGGAAACAGCAAGACTCCAATTCGCTGCTCCATTGGCAAACTGAAAAGAACACTGCAGAAAAAGAACGATAGATTCGGCACGCTAGAAATTGCAATATCTACATGACAACATGGCCAGTAGAAAAAATCCTCCCACAGTGGGCTACTAGATACAAACTACTACCTAGGTTCCAGGGCCACAGGAGGATCTACCATTCTAGTCAAACAGAAAGTAATCCATAGTCCTGTTTCATGTACTACTAATCTGCATCAGCAACCCATGCTTGCCAAACAAAGGCGACTATGCTTGTCGTAAGAGGCGACTAAAGGGTCGGGTGGTCAGGGTCGCTGTCATGCTTTACATATGTCATCAGTTTCCAATTACGCAAATCAATGTTCATGCTGTTGATCATTGGATTGTCTGATCCAGACTCGATTATTTACAGACCGCCTCCATATAGTTGGAATAGTGCTAAGTGTGGCGTAACATTCAACTCACTCGCTCACTCACTAATCTGCATGCTTGCAGTACGAATTACTTTACACGTTTAGTTTACATTATGCTATTTATATATCTCTCCATCCACAACATTTCCCAAACTGATCTTATGCTCTCTACCCAGCTACCGAAACCGTGTATTATCATAGGAGATTAAATGGGCACACTCCACTCTGGAGTGGTTCAAGTACAAACGCCAGGGGTAAACTATGGGAGAACTTTCGTTCAGATGATCAATTAAGTATTTTGTAATGATGGTTTCAACCCTTATTTGCACCCTGGTACAGGAACATATTATGATCTGTGTACACAAGAATTGGCGTCACCGGTGTGCTCAGATACACTTCGAAATGCTGAAGAGCTAGTATCAGTGCCAGTGTCTTCTTCTGTATTATAGAGTAGTGTCCTTGATGACTGTCAAATTTCTTGCTGAAGTAGCAGATAGGATGATCTATCCCTAAAGTGTCATCTTGTTGTAACACCGCTCCTGCTCCTATGTCACAAGCATCAACATAGAGCTTGAAGGGTTTACTGAAGTCAGGCACAACTAGCACAACTAGCACAGTTGCTTTAGTCAAAATCGCTTTGATCTTCTCAAATGCCTGTTGTTGATCTTCTTGCCAGATGAATTTGCAGTCTTTCTTCAGCAGATTGGTCAGTAGTGCTGCTACTTGAGAAAGTTTCTGGTAAAAATGGCAAAAACGGCGATTATATCCCGCCATCCCCAAGAATCTCAGCAATTCCTTCCTGTTTGTAGGTCCAGGAAACATGATTGTATTTTGGCCTGTACTGGTTTGACTCCATCGTGTCCCACAACATGACCCAGATACGTTACTGTGGCTTTCACAAATTCACTCTTGGTCAAGTTGATAGTGAGTTTGGCTGTGTTAGTGAGTCAAACATCATCCGAACCTTCTGGGGTAACCAATGCTGATACTTGTTTTGCCCTATCTGTTAACGGGATCTGC
This sequence comes from Haliotis asinina, assembly GCF_037392515.1. Lineage (NCBI taxonomy): Eukaryota > Metazoa > Mollusca > Gastropoda > Lepetellida > Haliotidae > Haliotis > Haliotis asinina. The sequence goes on from NC_090280.1 coordinate 5,346,967, forward strand.
CAGTATCCCTTCAATAAATTAAATTTACTCACATACCTAGCTATTCCTAGGTATTACACAGTCGTACACCACCTCCAGCTTTAGGTACAAGGATACATGGTGAACTCCAAGCACTATTGCTGGGTTCAGTGATGTTATTGTCCAGCATGTACTGTATCTCTGTTCTAAGCTGAGCTAATTTGATTGGATTTATGTGATAGGCATGCTGCTTGACAAGCACTGCCTCCCCTACATCTATGTCATGATATATACAGTCTGTCCTAGAGGGTACATCTGGAAATAAATGGGAGCACTCATGAATTAATGCCTCCAGTTCTATCTTCTGTTCACCATTCAAATGTGATAACTTAGCATCTAGATTGTTTAAGACACCTGAGTTACTAAGCTTCAGATCAGGTTCTGTGCTGTTGGTACCAGAGTCCCCAAAACTCAGTCATTATTCACAGCATTCTTTTCAAATGTAATCCATGGGTCAATTTTACAACATGTATGCATGACAACCAATTATGTTATACTAAGAATCAAAGGGGTCTGTTTTGGGTAACGCTACATTTTGGGCACAGCTTCATTTTAACTAGTAAGTGTTACAAGTCAGCATTTACAACCAATTTTAGCAAATATACAGTTAACATCTCAATCATCATATGTTACAATAACCAATCATGTTCCACTAAAAATCACAGGTCTGGACCTCAAAGGGTCCCATTTCGGGTGAACTTTCATTGTCAGCGCAGGTTCACATTAACGCCATGCATGTGTTAAAGTCAGTATTCAAAAGACTCTTCATTCACACAGTCATCAATCTCAGTTTCTAATTCACTGTCAAGAGTGTATAAACCTAAAGTAGATCAAAATATATAAAATATGAATTTTAAAATATTGGGAACAAAGGCAACTAGACCGACTTGAAAAGGTGAATGGTCAGTGTCTTAAGAAAAGATTTACATGATGTTCATTAAAGCTTGTTTCAACAGTGTTGTAAGATAGATTACCAAACTTAAGACAAAAAATTACAATATTTGGATTTGATGTGAACCAGTTTAGTTAAACTTTGTAGACTTGATAACTTTGAAAAAAAAGAAAGAAAAGTTACATGGATTTGACCCTGCATGTCTGAAAACAAAAAAAATCCAACTGTCCACTATTGCAACCACTTGGCTACATGTTCCTTTGACTCTCAATGTGAATTTAAGCTTTTATATTACACTTTACAACTATTTATGACTTGACGTCTGCTTGTGTTCATCATCTGCTAAACCTTGATACACTGTTCTTATTCTAGCTAAAAAATCATTTGCATACAGTTAAGTGTAGTCATTTTGGTTAAATGAAATCTAATATGTCATTGGAAACATTAAGGTACATAAGTTCATTGAAAATTCACATGTTTATACATGGCAATCCTGTTGAATGACAGTGTTATTTTGACAGCGACGGTGACTCAAAGGTGTTTGATAAACAGATGATAGAAAAACTATGATCAAATTCTGACATAATAACAAAGATTCTCATGTTTACAGTGCTGCTTGATCGTATTCTGAAAATCTTCAGACATCTTCTTACTTTTCTAGCAGAGACCAACAACCAAAAGCCAATGATTACCTCTCATAAATCAGCCTTGCGAGTGCCTTATGATATTGAACATTTTAATAAAGATGTTTGATATGTGTATTTTAGAGCACAAAACTATCCAAAACATAATGTATCATGACACAGATGTGTAAATGTGATGGATTGTTTTTAAAGATGTTATTTTATGTCAATGTTTATTTTTTGAGATGTTGTATGAGACAATTTCAAAAAGCGAAAAAATGCACTTTTTTAAAGATTTTGATGTGAGCAAAAGCGTGACCCGCCACAATTTTTAGGTGTGCATTCTAATTTACTCTCTTCATATGTGGTGAAAAAATTGGGATGGGTCACGCTTTTGCTCACACTTTTCTATCACTCTGAAAATCAGAAAATGTAGGTTTCTAGAATATATTGTAAAATATGAGGTCTTCAAAGAGGAAAACCAACAACACTAAAAACATAAAAATGCAATTGGAGGCAACTTCAACAGTTACTACAGTCCTTTTTAGTAAAAAAATTAACGTGTTGTAAAATTTTGATAATCATGACATGCTGTGGGCCAATAAGGGCCTCTATCATACCTTGTCCTTTGGCCACATCTAGAATATTTTCATCCACCAGGTATTGTATGACAAGATTTTGAATATGGGATTTCCGAGACAATGGGCCAGTGTCAACCTGATAATATGATTACACGATGCCATTTGAAAAAGTGGTCAAAGCAACATATGTCATATTTGGGATTTCACTTTCTTAATAAATTACAAATTCTAGTACTTTTTTGGTTGAGTCCCATCCGGGATTCGAACCAACACCCTCAGAGTCAGGCACCTAATCGCCAACACACAAAGCCATCGCTCAGCCACCGCGACTTCTACAAAATGAAAGTCGGACAGCTGGTAGTCTAGACTTCGTACTTTGTGCACCCCTCTGATAAGTATTAGAATATAGTATTATATATAATTTCTATTAAAAGTGGATGTTTACAGGATGCGCCACTGCGCCACAGTCCTTGGATCCATCTGTAAAGAATGATTTGTAAGTGCTATACTTACATTTATATTGATTATATTCCTGTGTATACTGTAATTCAGTAGTTTCTGATTTTTAAAATGTGATCAAAGGTCACGTCGGGGCCTAACCAACTGCCAATGGGGAGAAGAAAGAGGTCGGGAAGGAGATATATCGCCAGCTCAATGAAAGCAGCAGAAATGAAAGGTTTAATTCTGAGCCCAAGAGACAGAACAAGAGAAGGTTTCTTATTGTAGAAATCCTCATACAGGGGATGAAAGACACAGTTATATGCAGGGTTCGATTGACTAGAATATGATTTAGTGATATACTGCAAAGATAATTTTATACGGCGTTGGTTAAGAGGAGGCTCATCATTTTCTACGTAAATACTGTTAATAGGAGAAGTTCTAGATGACCCAATACAAAGTCCTTTACCTTGATCATGGACAGAACCTAATAGTTTTAGGCTGCTTGTGCAGGTTCCGCAATATACAATGGAGCTATAATCTATATGTGATCTATATAAGTGAAGGAGGGTAGTTTGATCCCCTCCCCATTTTGTATTAGAAACAACCATTTTTATTAATCAAGTGCCTTCAGGCATTTTGCTTGAAGAGATTTAATATGCGGCAAAAAGGTCAGATGTGAATCGAAAAGTCCCAAGAACTTAGCCTCCTTGACAGCTGTGTTTGAGGTGCCACTTTGGTTTTTGATTTTGAAAGTTTAAAGCCGTTTATCTAATTTGTTGAAACATAACTGTAGTTGCCGTTCAATAGTATGCATATTTTTTCCACGATAAAAAAAGTTAAAATCATCCACAAATATTGATCCGTCGACCGAATCAGTTACAACCTTTGATAAACTGTTAATCTTGATACTATACAGAGCGACAGACAAAATACTTCCTTGTGGAACATCCTGATGCTGATTGTAATAATCAGACAGGGTAGATCCCACACGGACTTGAAATTGTCTGTCATTTGAAAAGTTGGCTATAAATTGAGGCAAACGGCCTCGCAATCTGAGGCCATGTACATCTTTTGAAATGCCATATTTCCAAGTAGTGTCTTATGCTCTTTCAAGATAAAAAAAAAAGATACACACAGGGTATTGTTTATTAATTAAAGAATTTTTAACAAATGATTCAAAACGCACTCGGTGATCAACAGTACTTCTGTTTTTACGGAAACCACATTGTACATCTGTTATGAGGTTATTTGTTTCCAAGTACCAACCAATTCCATTATTTATCATGCGTTCCATGGTTATGCAAATACAGCTAGTAAGAGAGATCGGTCGATAATTGGAAGGATCTGTATGATCACGTCCAGGTTTAGGAATAGGGACAATGATAGCATCACGTCACGAAGTATGAAATATTCCAGATGTCCAAATGTCATCATAAATATGTAAACGAATCTCTAGACATGATTCTGGTAAATGCTTCAGGAGTTGATGATGTATATTATCGGATCCTGTAGCAGTATCGTGAGCCTGGTCAAGAGCAGTATAGAGATCATGAATAGAAAATATCTCATTTTAATCTTCCCCATTATCTGATCCAGAACCAGCAAGTGTAGTGTACAACATTGAATGTGACTGTGGTGACACCTATGTCGGTGAGACGTCCAGACCCCTCATCCTGACTCCAAACCTCAGTTAGAAAACAGGACTCCAAATCACCAATTTCCGACCACATCAAAATCCTAGAAAAGACCCAATCAGACTACAAAATCCGGAAGCTACTCGAGGCACTCCACATCATGAAGATTGAACCAGTAATCCACAGAGATGAGGGCTCCCAAATTCCACTCGCACATCATCACTTGTTAAAATAATTCTTTGCTTCTATCTACTTTGTTATAACAACAATCTACTGGCTTCCTGTCTCCTATACTATGCTCCTTAAAATAAAAGCATTAATTTCCCTTAATGAAGTCTCCTGTAAACATGTAGCTGATGGTGTAAAATCCTGCACTAATAGCTGTAAATCATTAAAATTGACCCTTACTATTTAGGTTGTATTTTAGTCATTTAATGGGCAGTAACTGGTAACAGCGCTCACCCTTTCTTCTTGGGCGAGTGACCACTGGCATTGTCATTAATTTTCACATGGTGGGATACCTCTGTGTCCGTATCCTCGAGAAACCCATACTTGTTTTACTGCTGCACGGGGTTTTTGAGAGCCTTTGACACTCGATCAGTTTGATTTTTCTTTTAAGAAGTTTCATTATTTTATGTTTTTAGACAACTTTCGCAGAGGTTTCAGATGTTGAGGTAGATACTAATCTGGATTGTTTAACCGAAACTGTGCTTTCTGGATTTGAAACTGGTTTTGGTGCTTCACCATTTGTCCATGTGAGATCCGTTTGACAGTGTACAGATGTCGTGCTGACAGTTCGTACGGTTTTAGTGACTGACGCATACGATTTCCATGCTGTGTTGGCAGAAGTAACTGATTTTCCCGTTTCATGGCATCCAAGTAACTGATTTTCTGCTCACATTTAATTTTTTTGTACAGGGGATTGATAGTGGAATTCACTACAATCACTCGAAGAGGACCTACGGTTCATTTCACAGTTAGAGCATTTTAGAGGACGAGTACACGTATATACATCATGATCAATTTCACCACATCTGAAACAAGTGATTCTGCCTTTACATGAATTCTGACCATGTCCGAATTTCTGACACTTAAACCAACGAGAAGGTCGTGAGATCTAGAGTTCTACAGGATAAGCGGCCAGCTTTGATAGAAGTGGGTAGAACCGTTCTATCAAAAGTCAAGAGATATGTATTGGGTGGATACACACGACCATTTTTGCGGTATGTAAATCGTGTGGCTTCAATCACACCTCCTGACACAATTGGATTCATCAGCAAGACTGCGATCACGGTCTCTTATGATACCTCTACTGAAGTTAAGTGTCTTGTGTGCCGAACCGGTTACGGAGATATCTGCTAATTTTGTTGATGTCATCAAATTTATAGCCTGTGCTTTTCCAGCACATTCTATAAGAAGAGCTCCATAACGCACTTTTTAACATTCTTTTAACTCACCAGCTTTCCTTTTAAGTCCCTTTTCTAAAAGAAATGGTGAATAGGAAGCTAAAGAACGTTCGCCTTCAGCTTCCATGACGAGGTATGGAGGCCAAGTATCTCTTTCAGAATATAGAAGTTTCGTGACAATTTCATCTAATTCATTCTGATTCTGAAAGTTGCTGTTTTGTTTTTCTGTTTTTTGTTTCCCCATATTGAAATGTAATGTGGTTCAGCAAACCTCCAGCAGATCTAGATCAACCAAATTGAGCCACTGTTTCCGGTGTATACACTCTTGGTAAGTATCTCATATACTATTTGAAACTTTGTGAACAGAGATCATTCCACAAGTAAAGTAAAGAGTCGTGCATTATAAAAAGTCAAACACAGGGCATGACGGGACCAGCCAATTGATTGAATCGGGCCCATTCAACCATCCGTCTAGGTGAAGTAAGGGTGTGTTGAGCAAAGGAACGCTGTTCCAAGATCCAAGTGCCCTCAACCCCCAGACTCCCGTCCTCCACCAACACAGGGCCGCAACCCACGGCAAACAGGTTAGTGGACCAAATATGCCCCGGGTCCACAACGGCGAGCACCTGGCGTTACCCAGCACCCACCACGAGGAGGTGGCTCGCCCCGGGTGCCTGTGACATCTGTAAACAACGTCACTAGTTATCTGGAATATCTGCCGTTGTTGTCTTCTTCGTATTTTCACTTGCTGACTTTGTGAACACAACAGAATGATCTATTTCCTTTAACAGCAGAATTTATTCCGTTAAGCGTGGATTCAGGGAATAGAATGCATGGACCGTTGAAAACATGTATCCAGCCTCATGTGAGAATGTCGAGTTTTGTTTGGTTCACGCGACTCTGACGAAATACCATGTAAACCTTGCACGAGCAGGGAGTACACAAGTCATATTATCCCGTCACGCCTCGGTGACCATGCGAAGTGAAAAAACATGCCAAGCCTTTGTATAACGTGCGCTGTATTGAGGTCAATCGATCAGCTGGTGTCAACATGACAGCAAGGACACATTTTGCCACCAAAAAATATTCGATACGTATTGTTTTCTTTTGATTTAATTAAAAAACATTCGGCTAGATAAATGCGTTATCACACTGTGTCTTGGGAAATACGGGATTTTATCAATGCAACCTTACGAGGGACTGATGAAACCCCGTTTTTCCCTCGACACGATGGTGATAACTTATAATGACAATACCACGGGAATCACAAGCTAGTGATAAGCTAGTTTGAATACTAATATGTTGAATTGTATCCATGGAATGTATTTTCAGGCAAGTGGAACCAAAGTCTTGATAAATAGTACCTTGAATGAAGATATGCATTACAGTTCTATATCTCCATTTTCCATTTGTTCATAATATCTGTATTAAAGCTAAACCTCTTCGACAATACAGTGGTTACGTTTGTTATCAAATCATTTATTATATCCATTTCCTGTTTAGAATAGAAGAAACGTATGGGTATCCCCGAGGGACGTCTATGAAACCTCCCTTCCGAGTTCCGTAAAGCACAGAGTGGTCTTCCTTCAACGCCCGCCGTCCTCAGAAAGGATGCTATCCTAGTGAGTTCCTGCTTTAAGTTGGCTTTCAGATTGTCGTAGAAAACTGGAAGTATATCTTGGTGATGAACCCAGTGACTGTGAACGTTTCTGTATTTCCTGATGAATCTTGGGAGAGTACTATTCCACTCTGAAAATGAATCGTATATCAATGTCAAGCACGCTCAGTCAGTTTGCGTCAAATGTAGGTTTGAAGCACTAGAATAAGGTATTCAGTGGCCTCGAGCTGAAACAGATGATACGTGTCTCTCGACTAGGCAGGTGATCTAGCTCTGTGACCTGACCTGACTCTTGCAGCTTAAAGCATGGAGATATAACGCTCCACCTTCGTTAGTTATTTGAGAGTAATGACCCAGTCTTGTTTATTCATGGATCATCATATAAGTTCACTCAAATTAATACCTAGATTTATTTTTCACCTTTGATAACACATTAGGGGGCATAAAACACTCACCTTTACGAATGAGTGAGTGAGTGAGTTAATATTTAACGTCACATCGGCAATATTGCAGCCATATCGTGACGAGAACATTCCTGGAAAAAGGAAATTTATGCATATGGTGAAAATCTGTCAACGAAGGACAGTAAAACAGCTAGAGTATCACAATAAGAATTAAAACTAGCATGAAAAGTTAAAACCAATATCACCATTCGGACAGTACAATGTAAAAACAGGCTATAGATCACCAACAACTGAAGGTAGGTCACAATACTAGAGGTCATGGGGACTTACAGTGCTTCTGCTACCTGCATGGTCCCTAGCTGGATTTACACCATCCCTTCAGCTGCTGCTGATTGTATGCAAGATTAGCCACAAATTAAAATGACAGAAATACTACGACTAAAAAGATGGAGGACTAAATTTGACTTCAAATGTTTTGGGACTTACGTACCCTCTCAGGAGGACAATAATTTTACGGTACTTCAACCCCCCTCGAGGATACAGCCACTAACAATCTCAGTTACTAATTTATCTTCCAATCATAAAATACTTATTTATTTACATGTCAGTCAATAAATTCAATTCTTTTAAAAATGCAATAATTAAATGAGAAGTTATGTCACTAAAAAGGTCCTTCATAGTTCCTGATTTAAAATAAGTGTCCCTTGACCGTGATTATTTCATCACAAGGGATGCAAAACGGAGGATCCTCACCCTTCAAAAGATATTCATGCGTATACCTGGTGTGGCCAATACGACATCGTCGTATAATGACCTCTTCAAATCTGGACCGACATCCCAAGTAGGTGTAACCAACATACGGTTTTATCTCATGTAATTTATTGATACCTAATTGGGTGTCCCACTTCTTCTGCATCAGATCACGGATGTAAGATCTAATGGTAGCTTTATAATCAGTATAGGGAATATGAAGTGGGGTCACAAATTTGTTTAGCGCTGCCTTAGCAGCAAGGTCTGCCAAAGTGTTACCAGAGATACCAGCATGGCTGGGTAACCAGCAGAAGACAATGTCGTATTGGCCAGTCGCAAGATAGTTATAAAGTTCAATAATTTCTATTAAAAGTGGATGTTTACATGCTAGGTTTTTAATAGCCTGAAGGCATGAAAGAGATTCAGAAAAGATTATGTATTGGTTATGCTTAGGATGTCTTTGAATATATTTAGGAGCTGTTAAGATGGCGTTAGCTTCTGCTGTAAAAATAGAACACTTATCTGGTAATCTAGAAGATATTGTTCTGGATCCAATGACAGTGGCACAAGCCACTGCGCCACCGTCCTTGGACCCATCTGTAAATAAGGATTTATAATTGCTATATTTATGTTTACATTGATTATATTCTTGTTTATATTGTAATTCATTTGTTTCTGATTTTTTAAATGTAGTTAATGTTAGGTCGATTTGCGGCCTAACCAGCTGCCAAGGAGGAGAAGAAAGAAGACGGGAAGGAGCTATGGTTTCCAGCTCAATGCCGGCCGAAGAAAGAAAACTTGGCCTCCTTAACATCTTTAATAGGTGTGCCCTTTAGATACAGTTTAGGGTCCTTATGTGGTTTGTATTTACGGTAGAAATGTATACAGTTAGTTTTAGACTTAGAAAATTTAAAGCCGTTTTCCAAACACCATTTATTTATCTTGTTCAGGCACAACTGCATTTGCCGTTCAATAGTATGCATGTTTTTACCTCGACATGAAATGTCGATGATGTGAAATCATCCACAAAAAGTGATCCATCAATTGAATCGTTTAAACCTTTGATAAACTGTTTATCGTGATGCTAAAAAGTGTGACAGACAAAATACTGCCTTGTGGTACACACTGATCCTGACGAACTTGAAATTGTCTATCATTTAAAAAATTGGCTATAAATTGAGGCAATCGGCCTCGCAATCCGAAGTCATGTAAATCTTTTAAAATCCCATGTTTCCAAGTGGTGTCATATGCTTTTTCTAGATAAAAAAAGATCGACACTGCGTGCTGTTTATTAATTATGGCATTCTTAACAAAAGATTCTAAAGGCTCTAAATGATCGACTGTACTTCTGTTTTTGCGGAAACCACACTGTATATCTGTTATTAGGTTATTTGTTTCCAAGTACCAGAAACGTCGAGTATTTATCATGCGTTCCATGGTCTTGCAAACACAGCTAGTAAGTGAAATTGGCCTATAATAGGAAGGATCAGTCGGATCACGTCCAGGTTTAGGAAGTGGAACAACGATAGCATCACGCCACGACGAAGGAAATTGTCCAGATGTCCAAATATTATCAAAAATATGTAACAGCGTCTCTAAGCATGTATCTGGCAAGTGCTTCAGGAGTTGATAATGTGTGTTATCAGCTCCTGAAGCAGTATCATGAGTCTGATCAAGAGCAGTATGAAGCTCATGTAGCGAAAAAGTTTCATTATAGTCTTCCCCATTATCTGAATTAAAGTTAATAGTTTTCTTTTCTTGCTGTTTTTGATATGTTTGGAACTTAGGTTCATAATTTGACGACGAAGAGTGTTTTGCCAAAGTTTCACCAAGTTTATTAGCAATATCGGTTTCATTAGTTAATAACTGGTTTCCATCTTTAAGGTGGTGAATACTAGATTTGGAACCCTTACCTTTGATTTTTTGGATCATATTCCAAACTTTAGATATTGGTGTACGTGAATTAATGTTTGATACATATCGTTGCCAAGATTGGCGTTTGCTTTGTTTAAAAGTACGCCGTGCTTTAGCATTTACAATCTTAAATTTCTTCAAATTATGCACCATGGGGTGTCGACGGAAATAGTGTTCTGCCTTTTTCCGTTCCTTTCTAGCCTGTTTACATTGACCATTAAACCATGGTTTGTGAATATGTGGAACTGCAGAGGACTTTGGTATACACTCATGAGCAAAAACATTCATTTCATCACAAAAACGTTGAATAGCATCAGGAACATTATTAAAAAGTTCCGGTGTAAGCCTGTCAACGCACAGAGTTTCATATAAACGCCAGTTAGCCTTTTTGAAGTTCCATCTTGATGATGGAGGAATATCAGATGGATTCACAGGTTTTAGTAATGTTGGGAAATGGTCACTCCCACAGAGGTCATCATGAACTGACCATTCAAATTCATTTAGAAGGCTTGAATCACAAACCGATAAATCAAGGGCTGAATATGTTCCTGTGCCAGGATGTAGATATGTGTTCGACCCATCATTGAAAATACATAAATCATTTTCGGAACAGAACTCCTCTAGTATTTTACCTTTAGCATTTGTAGTTGTACAACCCCAGAGTGGGTTGTGGCCATTTACGTCTCCCATAATAACACAGGGTTTCGGGAGTTGGTTATACAAATTTTGAAGTTCGGTCTTCTGAAGTGTTGAAGACAGTGAGATATATAAAGAGCATAGTGTGAGTGCAACGTGTAAAGTAAGTCTCACGTCAACAGCCTGGAGACCAGTATTAAGAATAATAGGGCTCTGAATAATGTTCTGGTTTATAAAGATAGAAGCTCCTCCAGTGGCCCTCTCGCCCGGGGTTGAAAAAGAATGGTAAGCATTGAAATGACGGAGGTCAAAAGTATCCGTCTGCTTTAAATATGTCTCCTGCAGACAGACTGCTGATGGAATAAAGTCCTGGATCAATAGCTGTAAATCATTGAAATTATTTTTTAACCCTCTGCAGTTCCACTGGATAATATTATAAGAAGAAACTATCGTTTGGGAGGATTTATTGGGGATCTACCCGGCACCTTTTTGGAGGGCGACAGGCTATGTGCCCTAGAATGGACGTTTTCACATACGTCCATGTCCTCCAGAGATCCATATCTGTTGTGTAGCTGTATTTTATTTTCCGACCCTTTCGGGGCTCTTACACTTTGTTTTTTTTGAGGCCTCATGCTTCAGTTTACTTTTGCTTGATACAGCTGACGATTTAGATTGTGAAAGTGACTGAGAGGATCGCTTAAGATCAGATGAAGACTCTGACTGCTTTTGTGAATGACTAGGGAATGACTCCGTAGTTTGAGACGATGTGGTAGGATATAACATCTGGGGAGAATCACATTTGACCCAAGTCAAATTTGTTTGACAGCTTGTGGATAAAGTAGATAGTTTATGGCTGGATTCCGTTGATGTTTTGATTACAGAAGCATAACTGTCTGGAAGCTCAGATCTCTTGACAAGTTTTTTGGCATCCGGAAACTGATGTTTTGTGTAAATTTAATCTTGTTAATTTCCATGTGCTCTTTCCAAATCGGGCATTCTTTTGAAAAAGATGAATGGTTTCCTGAACAGTTGGTGCACTTTTTAAAGGTACTTGTACAATCTTCTGTTGTGTGTGACTTCTCACCACAGTGAGCACACACAACGGACAATGTACAAGTATTTGCGCCATGGCAGTACTTCTGGCATTTAAAACATCTGAGTGGATTGGGAATGTACACGTCAACCTTGATGTTGCAGTAACCAGCCTTCAATGATTTTGGAGCTGTCGGAGACAAAAATGAGAAGAGATACGTATTGGTGGGAACAGTTTCATTGTTTTTACGGGTCGAAAAGCGTTTGACATAGAGCACACCTTGATCTTTCATCTCGTATGCAATGTCAATTTCTGACATTTCAGCAAATAGTCGATCGCAGTCCCTGATGATGCCTTTGCTTGTATTTAAGGTCTTATGAGCAGAGACCGTAACTGGAACGCCAACGAATGATTCGGTACTCATAAGGTTGGCTGATTGCTGTCTTTTAGAGCACTCAACTAGCAGCGCACCTGAACGTAACTTTCGTATGTTTTTTACTTCTCCAGCAATACCCTGAATACCCTTAGATATTGCAAAAGGATTCAGCTTGAAAGGTGTCTTGTCAATAGTTTAATCACTAGAAAACGTGGCCAGAAATCAATTGATTTGGACGGTCGGATGTCATCATCAATGGGATCAGTTTCAAGAGGACGTTTGGTTTTCTTAGTTGGGGTTTCATAAACCATGTTTAAAGTTTATATTTTCATCACCCGAGCTCCCCACCCACCACGGAGTATCACAAGGACAATGCTAAAAACAAGTGGATCTCCAACTTGCAGCACCAAGGATACTCGGATGATATACTCCAGCAGAAGAGTTATAAATAACACATCCACCAGATTGGCCCATGAGCCACCGCCTTCTGGGTATAAGACTCTAGGCAAAGTTCAAAACATGATAATGAAGATCTTTAACACTTTATATAAACAAATGTGCCAAGTCCAAAAGTAACTCTTTTCCAAATTAAAACCGTGTGATGACATAAGTCCATACACAGGGCTTGGTGTGACCAGCCGATTGATAGAATCGGGCCGATTCTACCACCCGTCTAGGTGAAGTCAGGGCCAAAGTGGTGTGTTGAGCAACAGGAACACTGGTCCTGCTCCCATTGCCCTCAACCACCAGGATCCCCTCCTCCACCGACACAGGGACGCAACCCACGGCAAACGGGTTGGTGGACCAAATATACCCCCGGGTCCACTACGGGGGTGTCGGCGAGCTCAGGACCCACCACGAGGAGGTGACTCGCCACGGGTGCCCACATTTACCAAAGTCTGGTTAGTTATGGTACTTCCACCTTCAATAATTACTGGAAAGGTGTAACATTTCACTTCACTCGCCATTTCCTGCTACATATGATACAACACACATGCTTCAAAATTTAGCAACGCGAGATTGAAATTGGAACTAATGTGATAATTTGGATTTAGAACACACAATAATTTGAATATGGAACATACATGATAAACTGAATTTGGCACATACGCGGTAATTTGCATTTGGAACTAGATGCGATAATTTGAATTTGAAACATTTGAATAAATAATTTGATTTTGATACTGAAACTGTAACGTATGTCATATTTGGCATGTTTGTGGTTGAGTCCCATCCAGGATTCGAACCCGCACCCTCAGAGTGAGGCACCTAATCGCCAGCACGTAAAGTTAGCCGCCTTACCCGCTCTGCCACTGCGACTTCCACAAAAACGAAGTCGGACAACTGGTAGTCCAGAATGGTGATAAGGTGCCTAGGTACCTCACTCTGACAGTCCAGACTACAAGTTGTCCGACTTCATTTTTGTGGAAGTCGGACAAATGGTAGTCAAGACTACTTTATAATTGTGTAATCATACTGAAAGTACTCCATAATGTGTAGCATAAGGTTCCAAATGTTACGTTTGGCATGTGGGGCGATATATCTTCTCTTGCCAACTTGATCTAGTTAAACATACATGAGTACAAACTGACATTGTAAGTTACCGTGTGTTTGATATGGAGATTTATCCTGTGTCCAGTTTAAATATCAAACGAGAAGGAAGTTCGAAACGAAACGAGAAATACGTTTGAGTTTTATATTTAACTCGGATACAGGATAAATCAACATATCAGACGCGTGGAAGCAAATTTATCTCGATGCCGAATGTGTTGGCAGAACGTTTTGGTGAATGTTTATGTTTGGATTCACACCACTGCAGCCAGCAGGAAAAGTTTGGTATAGGACCGTGAAACGGATCTAGGCTGAAATAAAAGGGCACACAAAAAAATATGCACAACGGTAGCTGAAACGACGATTTCTTCTATTCGTTTGAATGGTCACGTCACTTCGTGCAGACATTCTGTCATGTATTTTCAATGTTATGGGATAGATGGCCCTGGATTCCAAAAGACAACAATACGCCCACCATTCTTCCGCCATGATCTTATTACATCATCATGCTGCTTGATGGCGTCACCTGACTACGTCATCATTTTTGGGATATACTTTTTACCTTACAAATATCACACTCATTCTCCCTATCAGACGCTACTATTATATGACATTGGGAAAGTTCATTTTTCATTAAAACAATTAAAAGTTGTAACCTCAATAGCTGAACTAAAATAATAAAGCACATATGCAGTCTCAGTATTTCTTTGATCGGCTTCAAAGGTAACACACCTGTGGAACAACAGTGCTTAGCAAATGGCGTTCATGAAATATTTGAGATTAACGGTCCAGTTTTTTATTTGGTTCTCTACAAGTAGCACTTTGGCTTTTCAGCCTGTCGTATTTTCCTTGCTACACTTAGTTGGGCGGAAGTATCTGGACATGTCGGTGATGGTGTCTCTCTCCCCGACATTAACACAGCAAAAATAACCTGGTTTCCGCAGTGCGGAAACCTGATGGAAAGTGGACTGAAACTTAAGTTTCCACCAAGAATCCAGTGAGTTTCCGTTCTTTTACACTGAGTTTCCGCAATGACGGAAACTGTCAATTACCCACTTTCTAAGGGTTTCCGCACGGTATCCGTTACCCATGCTCCAAGAAGTTTCCGTTGAGTTTCAGTTAAGTTAGAGATCCATCAGGTTTCCGCAGGGTTTCAGTCACCAAGACTCCATCAGGTTTCCGCAGAGTTTCAGTTACCAAGACTCCATCAGGTTTCCGCAGAGTTTCTGTTGCCAGAAAACTTTCCACAGCATTTCATTTACTCGGGTTCACAGGAGTCATTCAATGTGTGTCATTGCATATAACATTCTTGTTACTCCTGGTTGGCAAAGACAATATAAGGAGTTTGTGTACAATCATCACGTATACATAAAGAAAAACAAAAGATACAATAAGATTCACTGTTTTATTTTCAGACAAATATGGATCAAACATTTATCTAATAAATAATAAAAAGATATAGCACTAGATAACAGATCAATATTTGTCACTTATGACAAAAATATTTCTAAAAACATGCTATAACAGTTGCATCCCTTGACTCCTCCTGCACCTCCTCACGCTGACACAGAAAAACACACCCCAGTCAGTCAATGCTAAACATATAATAACACACACCATGCAATACAATACAACAATGAAATAAAATGCAATAAAGAACTTAGGTTACATTGAAAGTACAAAAAATGTATTTAAAGTAAATAAAGGTCTCTTGGAAAATAGATAAAAATTAAGATTGAATAAAATTGTATTAATTGAAATACAATCAGAATATCAAAACTATTAAAGTTTTACATTGAGAATAATTCAAATTTAATTGATCACAGATAAAATTACGTTCATGTGATCGATTAGCTATTTACTAGCCCACTTGGGCATCCTTGAGCGGATATCTCTGTCATTGTGGTTGGATGCCGCATCCTGGTCTTCATGTTGGCCTTAGCTTTGGTGGTGGCGTGGAAAATTGTGGCTGAGTCCAGTGCAGACATCTTGAGTTTAGATTCCCAGGTAAAGGGGTAAGAGAGCAATGAATTGGCATCTTCTTCATCACTCACAACTGGTGAAGTCATTTCCAAGGTAAGTATAGTTGAAACCCTTTCCTTTCGTCGATCTGGCCAGTCAATAGTTTTCAGGCTTTTCATGCGCAGTGCAAGTTTCTGAAAATTAAACAAAAATCAATCAACAGATAAACCATAATGCCAAGATGGATTGCAAATTATTAAAAAGGAAGTGTCGTGAAAAATTATTTACTTCATTAATCACCCCAACACAAGTTAAGCAGTTCATCACATTTAATGACATATCCTATTTTCTTATGGACACACAATCTGTTGCTCTGAAGTGACATGAAGTCACTGAAGTGTAATAACATGTTTATATATCACCATTAACTGACTTGATTCTTATGTTATGATTTATGAAATTATGATCTGAATCATGTGTTACATATCTTAAGAATGTAAAAAGCAACAATCCATAAACATTTTAAATGTATATTTCCGGAACTTAGAATCTGTCACACATTGTAATGAGAAGAATTGTTACATGTTATTATTCGAATAGATATACTTACGGATTTCATTCTTTTTGTTTTTTTTGGGTTTTTTTTGCTGCTGTTCTGTGTGACACGTTCTTTCCGGTTTCTTGTCTACTGAGATCATCACGCCTGTTCCGCCACACTCTACAAAGCGCTTCTGAAAATAAATGTTTAAAGTACTATACAGCATGTTTCACACATTTTAGTTCATCTGTTAGGCAAAGGTATTTATATATGCCATGCTGGCTTGGTTACTGAAGTTAACATCCATAAATCTGTCTTTACACTATTATTTAAATCATTAACTATTTATAATGACAGGCAGGTGAGTGAAAATTACCTTCACAAGATCCTATTGACCATCCTTGGTCGTGATATAGTCACTTGTTTCTTTGACTACTATATTCATAGAGTCCTCGTCATCGGCTTTACTGAAATAAAAACAAATGTCATTTTTCTTGCACTTCATTCAATCATGCATTCAACACAATGTCTATTAAAATTAACGATCGTCAGTGAAAATTATACAACCAAGTAAACTGCAGATTTATAACTTTGAATACATATATTGTTCTGAAAGTTTACCATTTTGTAGTTAAATGATTTAAAATAACTTCCAAAAAGGCTAACCATCCTTTGTGTTATTTCGTGCAAATTCTATGTACATCCTGTTTGCCAAAGTTATGCAACCGGTAAGTGAACAACTGACATAAAGATCATGATAAAAGAAGTTTAGTTATATCACATGACATAACCTTGCAGCAATTAAGCATTGTAAAATCAAGGGGTCAGTTTGATGGCAATTTCACACAGGTGTAATGTTAAACTGATTTAGTTTACCGGCTATTCAAATCCATTTGCAAATGATACTTTCATGTATTTTTCATTTTGAGAAAACGTACGTAGGGAAGTGAATTAATGAAATATTCAAAGTGAAATTACCTAGTAACATGAGCACATACCTTCGATAGACAAGGGTGATCCTCCAGGAGCAGTCGTGTCCAGATTTTTCTCACAACAGCCTAAAAGATTAAATCAAATACGTTAAATATAACAGGTATATATATATGATTATGCTCAACACGTATGTATTAAATTATTGAAAAATTACATGAAATTTTAAATGTATCCTACGCAGAGCTAACAGTTTCTTATATGAATTTAGTGTTTGCCTCAAATAGTTCAGAAACACATCTGACCCCTCTGAGCGAATTTGGGGGTAAACAATTTCATTTCACTAATGATCCAGGATTGCATTTAATAAATTGCACCGAAATGTTGCCATTGTAAAAGCCCATAATTTTTATCATTCTTTAAAATATATCTGAATTGGTGAAATACATCTTGCAATACCCATGAGTGAACCACTACATATGGCGGATCTTTTTGATGCAGATCGTAATTCATCCCTCCTACACACACACCTTTTGTACAAGTGTTAACCGAGTTGCAACGCTAAAATTTGCAAACTATTAACAGGAGCACTAAAATCAAAAGTCTGCCCCTTTATACTTAAATAAATACTTGTGGTTAGTACTAAGATAGTTACTTACAAATACAAGCTTGGTGTATTCTATACCATGTCGATCTATTGAAATGGAATATAAACAAACTTATTTTTCAGGCCTATTTTACTTAGATTTAACGATAACATTTAAAAATAATACGAGCGAAAATATACATTCGCGGGATAAACTTTATAATCTATCCGGATTTCTGTCATTAACGCAATATTTCTTTAAACGTTATTTACAATAAAATACCCTCGGTCTTACCTGACACATCCGAGGTACTCCGAGTTGCTCGCATCCGTTCTCTGCTTTCTTCTCCAAGTCGCGAATTCTTTCGTCGAGTGCTTTTGGGGAAAGTGAGGTGGCGATGGCAAAGTTTACACGACGCAGCCATCTTATGCTTAAAGTTTTGAAAAATAATTGCTAGGAAAACAAATTTGTTCCTACCCGCCAAACAAGATGGCGTCTCGCTAACACTCACGGGAAATAGACAGTTTTGTCATTGTGTTTTTTTAAATAAATCTAATGTGACCATTTGACAGTAGATTTCCTCGTTCTACAACAAAAGAGGAAGGTACACCCTGTTGTGAGTTGTTTTGTTAACAATTAGATAGTCTCGCGCGGACGTGATCCTGTCGCCATTCGTTTATTTGTTTACATTGCCGACATCAAAGGGGAGTGTGAAAAGTGGAATTCAGCGGATTTAATGTAAGTACTCAAAGTGACAACAGTGAGCAGTTATGGTTTTAGCAGTCTTTTCATCGCATTAGCGTCACTGACTGCTTTTTCTCAGTGTCAAGCATCAATATGTAGACCTTGTGATTATTAACAGTGATTAATTGTGAAAACATGTTCACCTTACTTTAACATGCCCGAGCGTCATGAGTCCTACTGATTTATCACTCATGGGAAACTTTATTGTGGCAAATAAGTTATTTTCTAAAATCCTGTCAGGAGAAGGTAGTATCCGGATATATTTCTGCTGGATGGACCCCCCCCCCCCCTCCCCACGTACCATGTAAGTAATTTACGCACTGTGCTCACAACATTGTTTATTCTTTTCAGTTATACACCCAGATTTACTATCCCTATCTACCCTTTAAGTTAACTTTACTACTATTACTAATATAATTTGGTGATGTGTCACAATTTCTTTGAAACCTTAATTCATTTGTCAATGTGAATGAAGAATGAAGCACAATCCCACTGACCCTTTGGCTATGATTTGTACATGCATAATTTCTGTAGACTATTCGTGGCACTTTCTGCTGCAGGGACACAGTTCTTTGTGGACATTGCGACAAGTAATTGTCAAGAAAAACAGCCTAAAATCACGAGAAATACGTTTCTGAAATATGGTTGGTTTCTACAATATTTGTTTTAACATGGGTACCCAGAGATATTCCGCATATATGTCTTCGTTATATCTATTCATATAATCTGTACTCCAGAAATATTTCAACCAAGTCACATCATACATTTATTAGTTCATCAAATTATCTAGTATCTTATGTTCTGTGTCAGTTCTGTGTATCCAGTTGTACCAGTTAATCAGTTTCATGGTTTGATATTTGTTTTATAACCATTAAAACCTTGTCCATCAGTACATGTTGCATGTGTTAGCCCTACAATGCATTGACATTATCATCACACCTCAAGTTTCATATTTCTGAAAGAATCGTTGTGTCAGTTATTTGATTTACAGATATGGATTGTGGACCAACAAACTCGGAGAATGATGCCCGGTAAGGGAATCTCTTTTATAACAATATTATTCATATAGCTTTATAATGAAGCTGACACTATGTTAATACATACAACAAACCTTTTTGACCTCACTCAAAGTGTAACTGTACATGGATTCAAGCATAATATATACATATATTTTAAATTCCAGGAGAAATACGACTTTTCTGTCCTCACTGCCAGACGTCTGTTTCAAGAAAAACACGTTATCTCCATCTCCGTAACAAGATGTTTGTTAGTTTGTAAAGATTTTTCGGGTGAATGACAAGTGTTTCATCAGGTTAGTCATCAAAGAATTTTTAGATTTCACTAAAAATCGAGTTTGCACTGTCACTTTGCTATCCATGTTTAATATATTTAATGTATGTATCATACATGTAACTGTAATAACTGAAAGTGAGCAAATGGTAATACGTATTTAATATTTGCAATACATGTTATCTGCATTATTATATATATTGCTGTGTTTCATTCATTGAATTGTCTCTCAGTTGAATTGATGATTCAAACTGAATGTCCTTTTCCTTTCCAGACACTGACAGTGACCAAGATATTAACAGCACATTCAAGGTTTGCGAGCTATTACCACCACAATGTGAGAGCCTGATTGATTCGGATTCAGATGTTTCGCCAGATATTAACCAGGACTCGCATACACCAACAAACATCTACAGAAGAACAAAGCACTTTGTGTACTGGCTAGCTCGTCTTCATTCAGTGTGCCTACTTCCTGAGCAATGCTTGTGTGCAGAGAATTCTGTTACTCTTCTCTGAGCGCCCCAGTTTCTTAATACAGCGAATTGTGTACTACTGCAACTGCCCTGTTGCATTAAAATGTGAGCTTTTCTAAGAAATGAAACAGTTGGATCATAATATTTCCAGCGTTTGTTTTTTGTTCAAATAAATATGGAATAAATATAACAAGATAATACAGCATATTTCAGCTTTCTAAACTAAGCGAATTCTCATTGTCATCTTCCTTGTACAGAAACCTAGCGGAAACCTACATTACCCAAGATCCACAAGGTTTCCGCAAGACCAGAAACTTACTCACTCCAGCTATAAAGGTTTCAGTAAACTGAAACTAAATGGAAACTTCCAACTACAGTTTCAGTTGACGGAAACATGACGGAAACTAAGACTTGTTAGTTTCAGTTGTGGAAACTATGCGGAAACTCTCATTGCGCGTTTCCTCAAACTGAAACCTAGCGGAAACCTTCATTACCCAGTATCCATCAGGTTTCCGCAAGAACGGAAACCAAGTTATTTTTGCTGTGTAACAGTGTCAATTGTGGCGGCTCAGCAAGCGGACAGCGTTTAGTAAACACTGATGGTTAGTAATCTGCTCGTCCCTTGGTGATACATCCTCTACATGGCCTAGAGAATATATCATCTGATGGGGGATTTCGTCATACTGCTTCTGTGTCACTGTACGTACGAGTATGTCATCGAGTAGACAATCTACGTGAGAATTTAATCATGACTGACTGAAAAATGGATGGCGCTGTGGTATATACCGAAACATAGTCTGTGAAATTCGTAGAGTCCCTTATGAGTGAAACCTCTAGTTGACCAGTTTCTATATCTTTTTGTTATTTCTCATGGTGTTCCCATCAATACAAGGTTCGAGGATATTGATGCATGTAAGAATATGTGAACATGAAATGTTGAAACATTAAATATTGTTACGAGTGTGTATTTTCTGTATATTTTGTTATTAATTAAGTAATTATTATTGGGTCACAACATCTAGTGTTTTGAATAATAATTATGATGGATCACATTTCGTATAATAGATAGCATTTGTAAGATTTTGGTAGCGGATTTTTGTCCGGAAATTACCTGCCCTTGGTTTTCTATTTGTTACTTCCGGGAGACTGCTACAGATTTCTACAGTGTTGGCAATGGTCGTATGTGCCCAAACGTTCGGGAAATGACGGAATATGTATGTATGTATGTATGTATGTATGTATGTATGTATGTATGTATGTATGTATGTATGTATGTATGTATGTATGTATGTATGTATGTATGTATGTATGTATGTATGTATGTATGTATGTATGTATGTATGTATGTATGTATGTATGTATGTATGTATGTATGTATGTATGTATTGGTTGCCGTGTTGAGTGGGGGTATATATATATATATATACATATATATATATATACTTTATATATATAAAGGCTGGTTGCCGTGTTGAGTGGGGGTACATCACTGGAGTAGCATCATAAATCGCTGCCAACGTTGGATCTACATTAATCACTGTCAGTCCGATCGCTGTGTTACATTCTGCATGACTGTTTATCTCTCGCTAAGACTTTGGTGAGTTTGCTAGATTATATTTTGTGACCCTTTGGCTTAGATTTTGTCTCACTTGTATTGTATTTGAAATCAGTATTGTGAAATTGACTTATGACCTTGTATCTCTTGCTCTCTTTCTTAGATCTAATAATACAGTATTTGAATGTTTTAGGCTTCTCTTTGTTCTGTTTTGCTGGTTCACGGGGGATTTCTTACATCGTTTGTCACGGCAAATTCCTAACCGTAACAGTATATGTAGGTATATTGCACATGGAAGTTCAGCAGTTTATCATTCCTTAATCTTGGAGAGGGCGTTCCTAAGATGGATAACTTGTGCCCAATCCGTTTCATTTTCGAATAAAATACGTGTAAAACAACATTCATAATCAAAAAGTAGGAATAGATGAGACCATTTTTGAGAATATATTGAAAACATTGATTCTCTTGGATACAATTTTTTTCAACTTGAAGACGTCTTTTAGAAAGTTCATAATGTATTCTTAAGTTGGGTGTGTTTTCTTCAGGATGCAAGTATAGATATGTGTTATAGCAGAAAGTATCGCGTGATAAGGTTTTGGGTTAACATTTAGAGTACCAAACCAAACGTGAAACTTTGTCAGTCGTAGCTCTTGTATGTTTTGATTAATCCAAATTGAAGTTCATTACAAATGTGTTTTGTTGCCTCACATTCCCTATATATACTCTCAAAAAATTTTGGTGAATTTCATTTTTATTTACGATTACAAATATTTAGGAGATTTAATCCGAGTCAACCAATGTTGCTATGATATTATTGAATGTTTTGAGAGTGCATCACCATTTGCACTTCCTTACAACCATAGCTATTTGGAATGTAGTCGCTTTTGAAAGATGATTGGTGTATGACATGTAATTTGCATGTGTACGATTTTATTTTGAACCAAACGACTAGAAACAAACACTAACAAATGGGTAATGCAAGATGAGTGTCAAAATTAATACTCTAAGTGATTTCTCGACCTTCTTGAAAACCGGCAAAAATCAAGAATGTGACCCCATGCACATGTATGTGGGCTACTGCGTTGCGCACGTGCATAGTATACGTTGTGTTTAGGGGTGGTAATAGAGGGAAATGGTGGTGCGTTCATAAGATGTCTGTCCTTGAAACCTTTGTCAATGTTTACACTTCCGATCCAAATTGAAAGATCAGGTTCCCCTACCTATTTTGAAGAGTATATATCGCATATGCTTTAATCCGTTTCTTTACAGAAGGTACATTTAAAGTTGTCACCCAATTTCAGCTAGACAAAAAGTTTCTTAGTGTGAATGATTCCCTGCAAAATTTTATATTGAAATTCTAAACGTTTTACATTTTCCTTGATAGATTAAAGATCATGGGCCATTCAAATTCAATATCTTTGAATATATTTTCCCCTTTCATGTATTTTTCCATGATTCAGGTAAAAGATCCAAATATGTACTCCTTTCGCCATGACGCTAGTAATCTATTAGTTTATTCTAGTCTTTTTCTTGTGTTGATAACCCACAGATCATTTAAATCAGAAGTCAACTTTAATACCTAAACTTCAGATTCTTTTCTTTGCCATTCTATGTTCAAGTCTTGAAAAAGTATGTCTCTGCCTCCAGCTTTAGAGCCAATCCAGATTGCCTATGTCTTATCTATATTTATTCTTGACCTTGGCATATTGTAGAAAGTATCAAATGTATTAATTGCAGCGTATGAACTATCCCCCGAATCATCCAAAAATAATTCTATATCATCAGCATATTGGCCTAGTTTATATTCTTGCTCATCAATTACAATACCCTTTGTTCTATTATTCTGTCGTACCATTTCAGCCACAACAAGAAACAAATATGGTGATAATGGATCTCCTTGCCTGCAACCTCGTTCATTAGGGAAGAAATGAGAGAGGTGTCCATTCTGAATAACACATGAGGTTACCATAAGTTAGCAGATTAATACAACGTATTGTCTCTGGACCAAAACCAAATTTTAATATGACCGAATTGATAAAATTCTTAGACGCTGTGTCGTAAGCTTTTTCAAAATCACTTAGAATCAATAAATTTGGTATATCTCGTTTCTTAGTTTCAAACATAATATCATATAGTAATCCTGTATTTTCACTACGTGTTCTGCCTGGTATGAATCCAGCCTGGTTAACATGTACTAGAGAGTTTAAGGTATTTTTCAATCGGTTAGAGATAAAGGCACTTAGTATTTTATACAGGGCATTTAATAAGGTAATTGGTCTCCAGTTCTTTAGTTGGTTTCTGTTTTCATTACCTTCAGGTGTGCGGGTGATAACTCCTCTCTTCATGGTAAGAGACATCTTATTTCTCTACAGACAGACAGACAGACAGACAGACAGAGAGAGAGACTCCAGTAGAGAGGCCTTCACCATAATACAATCAGACTGACATATTCAGTGAGTGCGCAAAGCAATTTTGCAGCTCTATGTCCTGGAGTTAATCAATTTCGCCACATAGGATAAATAAAGGCCAACATTGTATATAACACCATACGTTGCAAAAAAATTCACAACAGAGTAATAGTGGTTCTTTAGTGAACACTGATATATATATTTCGCTCTAAGTGTATCACAGACATTACAAGTGAATACTAGCATTACATTACATTCATTTTCTACATAATTCAGGCGTTTGCGTTTATAAAAGGGACATAGCCTTTCTGTGCATTCAATGGGCGATCTTTTTGAATTTATCGCCCCGTTACTAATCCGCTAGGTGCGCTGATCCGGACGGTCCAAACCTAAACTGTCAGCGCATGTCGTATGCGCTATGTGAGCCGTACGTGTTACCATTACACTTAGAGATACTTAACCAGTATAGCCTTCACCATCACCGGGAACGTTCACGCCGGTGCATGGACAGAATATCTTTTCCTTTTACGACGACATACGAGTATCAGTTGCTATGTCCTGAAATATTTATTCCATGATTCTATGATACACCTTGGATAGGCATGACCGCTTACTTTGCAAGTATGAATCGCGAAATATCATTTCGAAGCGAGGCGGTGGAATCAGCTCATCGTTTTCAGGTCATGTTTTGTTGACGTTTTGTAATCGGTTATTTAAGTCTCGCACGAGATGTCTCAGTATCACACATTTATAACTACAGTGTATTTTCAGTGTATATGTACTCAAAACATTTTAGTATTACGGCCGATATGGTTGCATTCATGGAATTTACAACGACGGGGAGCTGATGCGGTGCGCGAAATGTGAAACACTGAAAGTCTTTTCATGTACGTTTCATCGGGTCGTTCATGATGGGATTAAGATTTTGGACAACACAGATATTTAGCAGGTACTGAGGAAAGTGAGGCACACTAGTCAAGTAATTGTGAAATAACGGTAGCGGACGAATTATGCCAATCATCGTCTACAGGTAGCCAACTTTCAAATGCGATAAACATGGGTATAACTAAAATCTACTTTTTTATGTCTGTAACGGTTTGTAGTGCATGAAATATAAATTCACTGTATAGGCAAATAATACTTAAAGATATTGCAAATTTCTAGAATGACTGCATTTTAAGTATCATCAATTAAGGGTATAAATTAGCATGTTTTGTTTTCCTTAAGTTTTAATAAATGAAATAATATGAAAATATTAATTTATTAAATATGCCATTTCAGACACAGAAGAAGCAAAACTACCATTAGGTTAAGTACATATTCAAGGGCACATTCCAAATTCTATTTTCATCGCACAACTAAACAATACATCTATTCATATTGATAATACATTTCAATCTCTAATATAATAAATAGTACTGTTAAGTGTTGTCAGCATCAAATGGTTTGCATTTTCCTGCAATGTTTACATACATCTTGTCTTCACAATGATCAGATTATCATAATAGTCATGAAAAAGCTCACATTTAATATTTAGAGCTCGCTCTTATGTTTTGTTGCATTAAATTTATTTTTCAAATTCTATCACAAATATATCAATAAAGTCAATATCCTTTCCCACTTTACATTGTATATGCACTATACAATGTTGTAATTCCATTTGATACTTTGTATGCTGGTGCGTGTGTACTTTCATATTACATTACACAATGCATGACTTTATTCAGTCATTGTACATTGTACTGTTAAATCTGTAATAATATATATAAATGCATAATCTTCATATAATAATTGTGGGGTTAAATTCGAGTTACGTCATCTAAAACATATATTTGATAATAAACACATTTCTGTGTTAAGCCCTAACAAACAGACATAAACTAAAATTTTCTTTAAGAACTGTTGAATGGAAATCAGAAAGTTAGATAGTGAAAGTTAGATATAGTAAATTGTCTGTCATGGGAAATATTTTGTCAACTTAATGTTACCAAAACAAGAAACATATGAAATATATTTCTATGATACACATCCGCTTGTGAGGTGAGAATTATATGGTGTTCGTTGAGAGAAATCTCTGTAAATGACTATTTATATTAAGAGCTTTAAGTAAACATAAAAGTATACAGTAGTGTCAGAATTTAAATACAAAATGGATTCAGATGAGTGAAGAACTGCTGCTCAAAACGTAATATATATGTTTCTAAGTAACTATTACATTCTATACAGAATTTCTTCAATTGTCAGGGATGTGTAATAATCTCAAATTCTCAATAAAGAACTTCCAAGGGATCCTCATGGAGTCGGTGGTTGTATAGGAACTATTTGTAAGATTTTAATGTGGCAATAGTTGAAGAATTATCGTTGGGAACAACATAACGGCTGATAAAATATAAAAAAAAGAATTTTCATTATTTCACCAATGCTACGACACTGGAGACTTGCTCTGTCTCGTGTTCTGTCGTAGGAAATGCCGTGACAATATACATGAGTTTTCATGGCGTTTTCCCTGTGTCAGTTCGTAATGCATTTGGAAATTAAACAACGGATGCCTTTCTAAACTAGAACTCAAAGCAAAACATGCGCCAGTTAATGGCTTTTCGTTGTAAACGATTCGTTTTTCAGTTACGGTGAACACGGCAACGTGTAAAGTGGGTTCTGTCTTTACATGTAGCAAGTTGTCGCAGCGCACATTCACTCGGGAACCAGACAGGAAGCGAGAAGTTGGACAGTCTCTTATGTCATTATAAAAGGAGAGTTATCGCCCCTCGCAACTAAAAGATCGCCCATTCCGCAACACCTGCCACAGTCAACAGCTGCAGATAAACCTTGACATAGGGATATCACAAAAAACATCTTTCAAAAGGTATAAGAAATCCTCTGTGAACCAGCAAAACAGAACAAAGACAAATATTATTATTAGCAAAGAGAGCAAGTTTTCAAATACAATATATATGAGACAAAATCTAAGGCAATATGTCACGAAATATATAGCAACCTCACCAAAGTCTCACAGGGAAATACTTATGCAGAATGTAACACAGCGAGCGGTCTGACGGCGGCTATAAAGATTTAGGCGTTGATGTATATACTCCGGTGTGTGTCCGTGTCCATCCCAACACGACAACTAGCATTTATATATACGTTCAGTCATTTCCTGAAGTTCGAGCACATACAACCATCGCCACTAACGTAGAGAGCTCCAGAAACAGTCAACAGTTGTTTTTCAAAGGGAGGTAACTGCTTTAGAGGTGTGCCGCTTACATAATTCTCTGTAGGAAACGTGACCCATAACAACTAACACTAAAACCTTAAATACTGTGACCCAATTACAACTACAGCAATAATAATTAAATTTGATAACAACTCAAATCACGGAAAGTCCTTGATTAAGACTACCAGATAATGAGACATGCTTATTCGGGTGGTCAGAAGTACTGACGAAGAAATAATCTTCTAGTGATGAAATGCCATCAGTGTAAGTCTGATTGTATATTGGCGAATTTTCAGGTGATAAATATGTAAACACACGTACAGTGTCTTGGTCCAAACCGAATACAGATGTTCTCAACAACAGGACAACACAGTTTTAAAATTATACATAGAGCTGTTTCATAATATTATCATACATTAGGTAATATTTTTATGGAGACAGTAATGCCACCGCTATAGAGGCTTAAGCGATGCAGTATCTTCCTGACACAGTTTACAGTATAGTATCCTGGCAGAAAATGACAAAAGTCATCTACAATGATATCATAATTACCACAAAACTGTTTGACATCTCATCAGGGGTTATCATGTTTGCTCAAACATCTAATGTTCCACGATCACAATATTGTTAACCTCCTCGATGACCATGCAAATCGTGTTGGTCATGAAAGCACGGACATTTTCTTTTAACTGTGGCCATGTCTCACCTGCCGTTTCATCCAAACCGTGAAATATTAAATTATTTCGGCGACTACGTGATTCAAAATCCTCAAACATGTCCTCTACAGCGTTTAGATTTTTGTGTAGAAAGCCATTATCACGTCTTAAGGTGAGTAGTTGGTCGAGGACCGCATGGATATTGGACGCCATGTTGTCATCTTTTGATGATGGTGCATAAAAGTTTCCCCCCAAGGCCCGGATATCACTTTTAATGCCATTTATTGCCTTCAATACCTTATTTGTGGGTCTAGGACCCGTCTCTAAACCGGGAACGCCGTTCTTATAGAAACATCTTTAATAAATCTATCAATCCAAACCTTAAGATCGTTCTAAAAAGAAATTTATCGGAAATTCATCTATAGCTCGGTTTTTGGTTATTCTTTATGCTTTTTACAGCCAGTGATGTTTCATTCATGCCACTGTCTTTTTCTGATCTGTCTAATAATTGGTCACTCAACGCTGGGGTTATCACCTTTTTAAAATGAGAGTCTGTTTCATAATTAGGGAAGTTTTCTATAATATTCCTTAAGTTCGTTTAAGATTGAATCACTGGCAGTACTTTCATCACCATTATCAGTAATAATCTTGTTTATTGATTTACTGACTTCTATTTTCTAAATGGCAGAAATATTTTGTTGGTCTTTCTCCTTTTTCATACCATAAGATTCTGTTTCTGAGTTGGATTCCTCTCATTTCTTTTATCTGCTACGGTTCTGATTTCAGTTTTGCAGGTTCCGAAAGTAAGGTTTCTTCTACATTTTCAAAATTATTTCTCATTGTATCTTCATAGTCTTTAATTTTAACTTCTAATCCTTTGCCCTTATCTTTTGAAAAGAAATTGTTTTTCCTCTAACTTTCATGAAAAATGTTTCCAGAAATAGACCATATTTCCACAAATTAAACATAAGTTTAAAATTCTGAGTCATTTATATTTTTCACTATTTGTCTAGTCATCTCTATTCTAGCAGCTTCTAGAATGGCACTCAAACGAAACAATCACTTGAGTGCGTCGTCAAACTAAATACATCACCCATGTTCCCTACACACCCATACCTTGTCTTTAACAATGTTACTCGGACACATGCTAGAGAACAAACTCAAACACAAACTTTGCAACCGAATGCAACCGAATGCAAAGTAAGCAAGCACTCCGCGGGTCAGTGCTATTCTGTACGCCATTATCATAACTATACACCTCTAATGCAAAGGACATGATCTCACAGGAGAATATATAGATAAAAGAATGACCCTGATGATGTCACACTCAGACGTTCGTTTAATTGAGTGAAACCTCTACTTGACTAGTTTCGATATCTAATAGTGATTAGATCTCAAAATATGTGATATTCATGTCGTTTAACTCTCTCAAGTTGCTGCAGAATGATCACTTTCAGTAATCTCTAACTGATGCATGTTTGCAACATTATTCAAACCGCAGCACAATAATCACTTTTAGCATCACCTAACTGAAGGATGTTCATAACATTTAAGTCCTTCAAACTGCTGCACAATAATCAACCTCTGTATGCAAGGTATTTAAACCTTTAAATCGTATCAAACTGCTGCAGAATGGACACTTTTAGCAACCCTCAACTGAAGGATATTCAACATTCAACTGTCGCACACTGCAGCGCAATGATCACTTGTCGAATGCCCCCAGTTGATGGATATTCATAACATTCATCTGTCGCACAATGGTGCACAGTGAGCAGTTTCAGCATGCCCAAACAAATGGATATTCATAAGGTTTAACTTACATTGCTACGCAATGATCACTTTTGATCACAACTGACAGATATTCATAACATTCAACTCTAGCATAATGCAGCTCATTGGTGACGTTTATGAGTTAGTAAAACTGGATTTGGTAGTTTCTTCCATTGTTTATTCATTTGTTTGAACCATCCAGAACAATGGACAATATCAAGAATATCGAAGGACAGGATAACACGCAATGAATGAGGTCTTTTATGCTTGGTATCGTGACCAACGATGTAAGAACCTACATCAAAACGTAGCTCCATGCAATAAATAAGAGCTCCATGCAATAAATAAGACGCTGCCACCCATGGTTCATTTTTTATGAAAGTATCAGTACTTACTTGAGAACTGACTAATGCTGATTTGGCCTGTGTGGTTTTTGCAACTGTTTCGTATGAAGTCACTCAGAAAGGCTTCATATGGATTTCGGATGAGAAGGATAGCTCGCATGTATCTTTGTAGGTTTTTATTGTGCGTCTTTATAGCAAGTACGGAACCGTTTCTAATTCCTTCAGCCGGAAATTCAGATGTCTTCAAGCTCTGATCACCGTAAATGGATCCCGTTAAGACACCTGCAACAAAGTATGTCGACCAATGATTAAAGACGTAAGCAAAAGTTTGACGTCTGACGTACATGCACGTGTGGAGACGTGCGGATTAGGTAAGGACTAATCCGGTTTTGTAGTTCCAACCCACTTAGATGGCATGCTGCAGTTTCCTGTAGATACCCTCAGACACAGCATGGCTCAATCGCCGCAAACCGGAGGCTCAGTGAGGGGCATCACGCTGCCAAGGTCCTCTTAACACGTTTCCACTCTATGGATTTAACTCCAACGATTCTCTGCTAAGTCTACCTACATACATGTGTACACTATGCACTATATATCAAGCTGATACTATATTTATCTAATATGCAGTTACACAAACTGTTTCGTGGTATGAGAATGGTTTAGTTTGGGATTAAAATAAACATTTCAGCCATACCATAGGTTGATATGGAAGGGAAGCCATTTAAGCTAGGCTTCACCATTTACCGTTTTCTAAAAGTGACCAACCCCAAACGATCAGGCCGAACATGACAGCACAGCATCGTTGCTGCACTGTTTCCTTCAAGGGTAAATACTTTAGTACATGGTTCGTATTGTATATATTATTGACACGTTACGGTTATGCACTACGGTCATGACTAGTTAACAGTTTGGATTCGGCAAATACCACTACCTGTGAGTTGCTGTAGAAGATGTCGCATCCACGTGTTGCCAGATCCGGGGAAACTAGCCAAAGCTGTCACGGGAAGGGTTCTGTTGGACAAAGAAGGAATCGGGCAAACCAGACCCGCAGATCGGTTGGGAGGAAGACTGACTTTCTTTACACTCACAACTCCCATGTGCAAGGTCACTTTTACGCTGATGACATACAGAAAAACAAGACACGCTGCTATAATAACTATGCTCTTCTTCATCATATGCCTGAACGTAGAGCTCTTCAGCAATCCAACCTGTGAGTTTGTGTCCCAACCAAGAAATACAAATGCAGATGTTGCTTACACCAGATGGATATACAGATTGATTATTTCATTGACCGACGCAAAAGCGTTTACCTTCTTTATTATGACGGTTTTCATTTTTACCAAGCTTGTCTACATAACCGAGAAGGGTGTGAGTGAGTTCTCTGAGGAGTTCTGCACACACATATTGGTGGATATAAAAAATGCACTGTACGAGTTTGTCCGTTTACTAATGGGCGTGAAATATGAACTTTGCAATATTCCTTTTATTTTGGGTGATGTACAGAACAGTAAATTGTCAAAATACTTTTAGAGCATAAAGAGCTTTTAGACCCGTGGATTGCTGCTGCCGATCGAATCTTACCCATAGTTGTTGTCAACGTGGCTGAAATTGATAAACAGTGTGGTTTCACTGTCTTGGGTGATCCATGATTTTGGCGTGGAATTGCGGAGATTTTGATGAGCTGTGGCGCTTCTTTGGCGTTTCAAAACCCGATTGTGACCATTTCATTGCTTATGTTGTAGGGAAATCATCTGGCTTTCTATTTGTAGGCCTCGGCGGGGCTTTGTCCCGTGTGGACCCGGGACAGAATGTGTCCACAGCACCCCATTGCTTGTCGTAAGAGGCGACTAAATTGGGCAACCTGTTTGCCGTGGGTTGCGGCCCGTGTCGGTGGAGGAAGGGATCCTGGTGGTTGAGGGCAATAGGGGCCTGGAACCGTGTTCCTGTTGCCTAACACACCACTTTGGCCCTGACTTCACCTAGACGGGTGGTAGAACTGGCCCGGTTCTATCAATCGGCTGGTCACGCTATGCCCTGGGCATGGACATGTTCATGTTGACAATATATATTCCTTACATTATATTTTGACACTGAATATTGAGGGTATTCTATTGTAAATAACAATTGCCTAGAGTCCTATGCCAGAAGGCGGTGGCTCATGGGCCAATCTGGTGATACTGACCCCTGAATTCTATGTTTCTTGAGAAATGTGTCATGGGCCGAACCAGCCTGGCATATGTTCTTTTAGATATCATGGCTATTCATGTCTTTATTCACTGGAGTATAACACCTCTGTAGCCCTGGTGTTACAGGCTGGTTTCCACTGTAATGTCGTCCTTGTTGACACTCGATGGCGGGTGGGGAGCAGAGTTGTCGAATGTATTTATCCCATCATGTCACTCCACATTCACTCTGGTTCTGCAAAAGCTAACAAACGTCGACATGTTGATTCTGATGATGAAATATCGACTGAAAAATCTGATTCTTGGCCTAGGTTTATCGTTGTTGCTTCTGCTGACGGTACCCCACTGAAACTCAACCCATTTGCTATCTCCAAGGGTATTGAAGGTGCCTGCGGAGAAGTGAAAAATGTCACCTGCCTTCGAAATGGTTCATTGTTAGTTGAATGTGCTCGGAGGCAACAATCTGTCAATCTGCTCGGTCTTAAGCAGTTTGTTAATACACAGGTTGTCGTCTCCGTGCACAGAACATTGAACTCAAGTAGAGGAATCGTTCGAGATCGGGCGAAATGTCTTTCGTTTATGAGTGAGGAGGAAATTGTAGCTGAACTGAGAACCCAAGGTGTTACAGCTGTGAAGCGTTTTACCAAAAAGCAAGACAACAATATAATACAAACAAATACCTACCTGTTTACATTTAACTGTCCGACCATTCCAAAGTCTATTAAAGCTGGCTACTTCAACATTGCAGTGGACGTATACGTGCCTAATCCACTCAGATGTTACAAATGTCAAAGGTTTGGGCATGGTGCGAAGTCTTGTCAGGCAAAGAGTTCTGTTTGCTACCGTTGCGGTGGCACAAATGAATCATACAGTTGTGTCAACTGTGGCGGGGAGCATGCAGCCTCATCTAAATCTTGCCCTGTCTTTGAACGAGAATCCAAAATACTGAAAATTAAACATACAAACAATGTTTCTTATCACGAAGCAAAACGGTTAGTTTCTGTTTCATCTCAGACTTCGTCTATTACTTACTCGGCTGTAGTTTCCTCTCCTCCTCTACCTGTTGTCAAACCTTCCAGAGTTTCTACTCAATGCCAAACGTCGATCAGTTGGGTGAATGATGATCAGATCATTCTGGAACAAGTTTCTTCTGAAGCAGACACATCAGTAACCGAAACACAAACAGATGTCCAACTGACACAACACTCAGAATCAGACAATGTTACAAGAGAAACTCCCTTACAATTGTCGAAGACAGAAAAGAAACAAATGAGAAGAAAGGCTAGGGCCATACAAAACTTGGAAGTGCATTCTTCTCCCTCAGGCCCTACTTCGGTTCAAAACCGATTTGAACCTTTGGACATGGAGGTCAGCCCTCCAGTCTCTACTCATGGGAGTAAGCGATCATCTCGTTCACCAGTTAAACCACCATGAACGGTTATCAACCAGTAATCCAGTGGAACTGCAGAGGACTTTGGAACAATTTCAGTGATTTGCAATTGTTATCACAAGATCTGAAACCATCGGCATTTTGTTTACAGGAAACATATTTAAAAAGTGCAGATCAGTTGAAAATCAGACAATATGATTCGTATCATTTCCTTTCACCTACGAAGGCTAAGGCCACCGGGGGTATTTCAATATTGGTCAAACAAGGCATAATTCACAGTCCTGTTTCTCTGAAAACACCTCTTCAAGCTGTGGCTGTTCGTATCACTATGCACATTGTTATCACATTATGCTCTCTTTACATTCCTCCATCTTATTCTCTTCAGCAAAATGAACTTCAAACACTCTATGACCAGCTCCCAAAGCCTTGTATTATAATGGGCGATCTCAACGCACATAATCCCCTTTGGGGAAGTACGCATACCAGCAGTAGGGGAAAGATTTTGGAAGAATTTTTGTCCGCCAATGATTTGTGTATTTTGAATGATACTTCTAAAACATATTTACATCCTGGTACTGGCATATACTCTTCACTTGATTTGTCACTTACAGACCCCACTCTGCTTAATGAATTTGAATGGTCAGTTCATGATGACCTCTGTGGTAGTGATCATTTCCCTACCATTCTACAACCTGTAAACCCTACTGATGTCCCTCCATCATCACGATGGAATTTCACAAAAGCAAACTGGTCTTTATACGAAACGCTATGTAGAGAAAAACTTCTACCTGAACTTGTTAATGGTCCTATCAAGTGCTTTTCCGACGCACTAACCACTATAGCCGATGAGTGTATTCCGAAGTCCTCTGTGGTTCCCCACATCCGTAAACCATGGTTCAACAACGACTGCAAACAAGCTAGGAAGGCAAGGAAAAGGGCGGAGAATTATTTTCGTCGCCATCCTATGGTCCATAATTTCAACAAATTTAAAATCTTAAATGCTAAAGCGCGACGTAGCTTTAAACAACATAAACGCCAGTCTTGGCAAAATTATGTATCTAGAATCAATTCACGTACGCCAATGAATAAGGTATGGAACATGATCCAGAAAATCAAAGGTAAGGGTTCTAAATCTAGCATTCACCATCTTAAAGACGGTGACAAATTATTGACTGATAAATCAGACATTGCTAACAAACTTGGTGAAACTTTGGCTAAACATTCTTCCTCTTCAAATTATGTACCCCAATTTCAAAAATATCAAAGACAACAGGAAAAGAAACCTATTAATTTCAATTCGGATAATGGAGAAGATTACAACGAATTATTTTCTGTTCATGAGCTCCATGCTGCCCTGGGGCAAGCTCATGATACTGCTACAGGTTCTGATATCATCCATTATCAGCTCCTGAAACACTTACCCCAGCCATGTTTGGAAACTCTTCTATTCATATTTGATGAAATCTGGACATCTGGACACTTTCCACCATCATGGCGTGAAGCAATTGTTGTTCCCATACCAAAACCGGGTCGGGATCATACTAACCCTTCGAATTACAGACCTATATCCTTAACAAGCTGCGTTTGCAAAACCATGGAACGCATGGTCAATAACAGACTAACATGGTACTTGGAATCTAATAATTTAATATCTAACATTCAATGTGGATTTCGGAAAAATCGCAGTACCGTTGACCATTCAGTTCGATTAGAGTCATTTGTGAAAAATGCAATTATCAATAATCAACATGCAGTGTCCATCTTTTTTGACCTTGAAAAGGCATACGACACTACATGGAAATATGGCATTTTAAAAGATTTGCATGATTTTGGATTACGAGGCCATTTGCCTAAGTTCATATCCGAGTTTTCAACTGACAGGCACTTTCAAGTCCGAGTGGGATCTACCCTGTCTGATCATTATTATCAGGATCAGGGTGTCCCGCAAGGCAGTATTGTATCTGTCACATTGTTCAGCATTAAAATTGATAGTCTCTCTAAGGTTTTAAATGATTCTATTGATGGATCTCTTTTTGTGGATGATTTTAACATTTCATGTCGTGGTAAAAATATGAATACTATTGAAAGGCAGTTACAATTATGTCTAAATAGAATTCATAAATGGTCGTTAGAAAATGGATTTAAATTTTCAAAGTTAAAAACAAACTGTATCCACTTCTGTAGGAAATACAAACCTCACAGAGACCCAGACTTAGTTTTAGATGGCACACCTTTAAAGGTTGTAAAGGAAGCTAAATTCCTAGGAGTAATTTTTGATCACCACTTGACCTTTTTACCTCACATAAAGTATTTGAAAAATAAATGCCTGAAGGCCCTAGACTTGTTGAAAGTTGTTGCGAATACTAAGTGGGGAGGGGATCAGAAAACTCTCCTTCAATTATACAGGGCACTAATCCGTTCCAAACTTGATTATGGCTCCATCGTATATGGTGGAGCCTGCAAAAGCAACCTGAAAATACTTGACTCAATTCACCATCAAGGTCTGAGACTGTGTCTTGGATCTTTCTGTACCTCTCCTGTTGCCAGTCTTTATGTAGAGGCTGATGAACCATCATTAAACCAGCGCCGCATAAAATTATCGTTACAATATGTCACAAAACTCTATTCTAGTCAGTCTAACCCTGCATATAACTGCGTTTTTGGTCCTCTTTATGAGGATTTGTACAACAAGAAATCTTCTCTTGTCCCTCCTCTGGGGCACAGAATTAAACCATTTATTTCTTCTGCCGGCATCGAGCTGGAAAGTATATCTCCTTCCCGTCTTCTTTCGTCTCCTCCTTGGCAGTTGGTTAGGCCACAAGTTGACCTAACATTAACATCATTAAAAAAATCCGAAACTAATGAATTAAAATATAAACAAGAATATAATCAAGTAAAACAGAAATATGACAATTTTAAATCCTTATTTACAGATGGGTCCAAGGATGGTGGCGCAGTAGCTTGTGCCACAGTCATCGGATCCAGAACAATATCTTCTAGATTACCGGATAACAGTTCTATTTTCACAGCGGAAGCTAACGCCATATTAACAGCTCTTAAATACATTCAAAGACATCCCAAACGGAAACAATACATAATCTTCTCAGACTCTCTTTCTTGTCTTCAGGCTATTAAAAACTTATCATGTAAACATCCACTTTTAATAGAAATTATTGAATTGTATAATGATCTTGCTACTGGCCAATGCGATATCGTCTTTTGTTGGTTACCCGGTCATGCAGGCATTTCTGGTAACACAATGGCTGATCTTGCTGCCAAGGCAGCACTCAACAAATCTGTGACACCACTTCTTATTCCATATTCAGATTATAAAGCTAGCATCAGATCTTTTATCCGTGATCTGATGCAAAAGAAGTGGGACACCCAAGTGGGTATAAATAAACTACATGAAATAAAACCCTACATTGGTTATACCTACTTGGGCTGTCAGTCCAGATTTGAGGAGGTAATCATGCGACGATGTCGTATTGGCCATACAAGATATACACATGCATACCTGTTGACAGGTGAGGATCCTCCGTTTTGTATCCCTTGTGATGAGAGAGTCACAGTCAAGCACATCTTGCTTGACTGTGTTGAATTCTCCATCACAAGGGGTAAATACTTCAATGTCAAAACCGTTAAGGATCTTTTTACCACTGTTAGTGTCCATTTAATTATTGGCTTTTTAAAAGAAATTGATTTCATGATTGAATTTTGATTACTGTGTTGTAGATAGATGTATTTTAATTATCGGTAGTATAAATTAGCAACTGGTATTGTTAGTGGCTGTATCCTTTCGCACAATCGCCAACGGCTGAAAGGATGGTGTAAATCCAGCTAGGGTCCATGCAGGTAGCAAAGGTACTGTAAGTCCCCATGGACCCTGGTATGGTGATCTTCCTTCAGTTGTTGGTGGTCTGTAGCCTGTTTTTATATTGTGTCGTCCTCTAGAGTTAACTTTTTTAGATTAATTACTAGTTTTACATGTCTGTCTGTGATAGTCTAGTTGTTTTACTGTCCTTCGTTGACAGGTTTTTTACCATTCTCTATTAGGTATATCATTATTGGTTCTCGTCACGATATGGCTGCAATATTGCCGATGTGACGTTAAACATTAACTCACTCACTCACTCACTCGGCGGGGCTTTGAAATATATTACTTGGTTACCTTTGAATACCCTAATTACCTGATATGTTAGTGATGTTCTCATTGTTCTGTTTGATATACTGGCATATAAAAGACATCTTTCACTGCGAATAGCGGCACAATTGCTGGTGCAGAGTCAAGCAAGTTTTAGTCACTCCCCTCCAAAGTGTGAATGCGTCACCATGACTATTGCAGTGCAAAGAACACCCCATGCTTCACTTCGAGGCCCATGCCAAGAACGATGCTGTGCGACACAACAATCCTGAGTGTTCAGATGTGGCATGGGAGAGAGTGAATAAATTTCAGCGTAAACACAGTGACAATCAAACGATAAACCTTCCAGGCCAGATAAAGCCAGATACTACAGAACCTTTTGTGGAAGCTGTTGCCATGTCAGTGACATTCAGCACTTCCAGTGTTGTCTCATCTCCATTTATATGAAAATGCTTGTTGATATTAAAGGCAACATAGTTGTATACATATCGTGGTGTATTACTATATTAAATCTAGTCACTGTTTTTCCCCAGTAATGCTAAATTGCTATAGGCAACAACGGTTCCCATTTTGCTTCCATTGTGGATCGGCACCCATGAAGAGCCACCTCCTCGTGATGGGTGCTGGGTAACGCTAAGTGCATTCTTCCATGTGGACCCGGGACAGAATGTGTAAACACCATACCATGGTTGGTCTTAAGAAGCGACCAGATTGGGCAACCTTATTGCCGTGGGTTGCGCCCCTGTGTCGGGATTCTGGTGGATGAGGGCATAGGAGCTATGAACGGCGTTCCTGTGCCCAACACACCACGTTGGCCCTGACTTCACTCGGTGGGTGGTGGAATCGGCCCAAACGTATCAATCGGCTGGTCATGCCATTCCCTGTTCATTGAATGTATATGATTGCACAAAATTTGATTTGGAATTATTTCATTTGTGGTCTTGGCACCTTTTATCCTCTAACATCTTTTGATATTTATCATGAACTTTGTCTAGAGTCTTATTCCCAAAAGGCGGTGGTTCATGGACCAATCTGTTGGAAGAATGAATAATTTAGGTTTTCCGAGTATGCTTGGTGGTGCAAGTCGGATACCTGCTTGTGCTTAGCATTGTCCTTGTGGGTAGAGAGCTTGGATGATGAAACATATACACCACCTATGGAATACCAAACCCTCAAAAGCAGAAGAAACGTCAACTTGACAACGATGATGGCGACCAACTACCTTCAAACTCAATCGACAAGACAAGACTCCACTGAAGCTGAACCCTTTTGCCATTCCCAAGGGTATACATGGCATTGCGTTCAGGCTCTCTGTTGGTTGAAGGCTGCAGAAAGCAGCAAACAACTAACCTGATGTCCGCAGCTGTATCTGAATAGTAGCAAAGGTATAATAAGAAACAAAGATGGATTGTTTGCTGATATGTCACAGCTAGGTATTGTTTTTGAGTTGAAAGATCAAGGAGTGATTTATGTTAAATGGTTCATGACCCACAGAAACAATGAAACGATCAAAACAAATACCTTTCTATTCTCTTTGTCATCTCTGAATCCCCAAAGTCTGTTAAAACAGGTTACTGTAGTATTTCAGCTGATGTGTACATCCTAAATCCTTTGAGATGTTTTAGATGTCAGAAATATGGGCACGGTGTACCAATACTTGTTCCAAGTCCATAACATGTGCACACTGTAGTGAAAATACTCATGTCACCGAAAACTGTAACAGTGACCATAAAAAGTGTACACATCGTTCGTGAAATCATTCGCGTTTCTCCAAAGAGTGTCCAATCGGGGAAAAAGACCAAATGGAAATCAACAAAATTAAATTCACCCAGAACATCAGCTTTTCTGATACCAAAAATCTTGTGGAATCTGCATTGTTTGCATCAGTTGTCAGAACTCTTGAATACATCTCAACTACCTTGTCAATACATTGCCAGGCAGGCTTGACGTGGGTTGAAACAAGTAATGTTCTGTATCTGGAGAACAATCTTTGTCTTAGTCAACTCACAAATCACAATCAAAAACAAACTCGATGAATATTGTTCAAAGTAAAACTGACTCAAAACTGACAGAATCTTCAAGAAAGGGTGGCAGATCCCCGAATTGGTCAGATAATCCAGGAAAAACTATTCGATAAATACGGATCGCCTGAGGCCATAGAAGTGTCAGAAAATTTCCATTCCAAGGCGCATAGCTTGTCGCCCTCGAAAAATGTGA
Organism: Haliotis asinina; assembly: GCF_037392515.1. Lineage (NCBI taxonomy): Eukaryota > Metazoa > Mollusca > Gastropoda > Lepetellida > Haliotidae > Haliotis > Haliotis asinina. Next base: position 5,387,246 of record NC_090280.1, read on the forward strand.
CAAGTAGATCCTCTATTAACCCACCAAAACATTGTGCAGTGGAACTGTAGAGGTCTACGGACTAGCTTCAACAAGGTACAGCTGTTAGTCCAGGATTCAACACCATCAGCATTCTGTTTGCAAGAAACGTATCTGCAAAAGACATACAGTTTTACATTGTCAATTTCTTCACTGGGTGAGCGGGCTGCGGGAGGATCTTCTATCCTTCTGTGACAGGATATAATACATGTAATAATAATAATGCACATTTATAATGCGCCTTTTCCACACGCTTAGATATGCTCAAAGCACTACAGAAAATGAATAACGATGTGAATAAAGAATAAAGATATGTACAAAGATGCAGATGAGTGAAGTTATGTGAAGTATCCTGAGAAATGGTGGGTTGTCAGTTTTGCTTTAAAACTATCAAAACTGTCAGAGTCTTTGATGTCACATGGAAGAGCATTCCAGAGGACTGGTGCTGTGTAGAACCTGCGGTGTCCGAAAGATTTCAGTGTAGGAGGGTATCACAAGAAGATTCTGAGAGGTGGAATGGAGACTGCGAGCTGGTACATATGGGTGAAGCAGGTCCGAGAGGTAGGATGGGGCCAATCCACGAACACATTTGTACGTCAGACAGAGTATTTTGAAATCGATTCTTGCCTTGACTGGAAGCCCATGGAGTTCTTTAAGGGCAGGAGTGATATGGGCACGTTTGGAAGTTCTACTGATAATGCGAGCAGAGGTGTTTTGAATCCTCTGCAGTTTTTCAGTCAGATTGTAGTCAGTCATTGTACAGTCAGCGATGCGTTGAAGAGACTCATTCAACTCAGAAGGGTGAAACGATTCCAGAATCTGAGTGTCGTCAGCATAAACGTGGTGAGACATAGCGTGGTCACTGACAATGTTTCCGACATGCCCTGTGTACAGCACAAACAGAACTGGACCAAGAACCGATCCTTGGGGCACTTCACAGGAGACAGCCACACCTAGAGAGCGCTCTCTGCCCACATGTACCATCTTATGCCGATCTGTCAGGTACGAGGAAGCCCACTGAAGGAGAAGGTCACTCAGTCCATAACGATGGAGTTTAGGTTGGTCAACGGTGTCGAAAGCCGCGGACAAGTCCAGCATGACCAGAACTGAAATTTTACCCTCGTCAGTGGCACGTTGAAGTTTGTCAGTTACCTGGAGCAATGCTGTCTCTGTACTGTAGTACTGCCGGTAGGCAGACTGGAAAGAATCAAGTGAGTGAGTGAGTGAGTTAATATTTAACGTCACATCGGCAATATTTCAGCCATATCGTGACGAGAACAGATTGGAAATTGAAATGGAAAATGTGCATACTATAAAAAAAACAACTGTCGTCAAAGGACAGTAAAACAACTAGAATATCACAGCTACGGATAAAACTAGTGTGGAACGGTAAAACTGATAGAACTATTTGGACAAGACAAGATAAAACACGGGCTATACACATCACCAGCAGCTGAAGGTAGATCACCATGCCAGGGTCCATGGGGACTTACAGTACCTTTGCTACCTGCATGGACCCTAGCTGGATTTACACCATCGCTTCAGACACTGGCGATGATAGGACGATTTAGCCAGAAATTAAAACAACAAACACACTACGACTAAAAAGTATGGTTGAGCAAAATCGACTTTGAAAGTTGTGGGGACTTACGTACCCTCTTGGGAGGACAATAATTTTACGCTACTTCAACCTCCCTCGAGGGCACAGCCACTAGCGATCGCAGTTGCTAATTTACAATACCATGCATAAAAGATATATTATCTATGTACAAAACATATTCAAAATTTATGTAGCAATTCTATTTCCTTTAAAAATTCAAGTATTAAATGATGATTAACGTTATAAAAAAGATCCTTTACAGTTTTCTCATTGAAATATTTATCCCTTGTGATGGCAAAATCAACACAATCAAGCAGGATATGCTTAACAGTGATTCTCTCATCACAAGGGATACAAAACGGAGGATCCTCACCTTTTAACAAGTGTTCGTGAGTATATCGCGTATGGCCAATGCGACATCGTCGTATAACAACCTCTTCAAATCTGGACTGACAACCCAAGTGGGTATAACCGATATAGGGCTTTATTCCATGTAATTTATTGATACCTACTTGGGTGTCCCACTTCTTTTGCATTAGATCACGGATATATGATCTTATGACAGCCTTATGATCAGAATAGGGTATGAGAAGTGGTGTCACAGATTTGTTGATTGCTACCTTGGCAGCACGATCGGCCATTGTGTTACCAGAGATTCCAACATGGCTGGGTAACCAACAGAAGACGATGTCATATTGGCCAGTAGCAAGTTCATTATACAATTCAACAATGTCAGCTAAAAGTGGATGCTGAGAACATACATTTTTACTAGCCTGGAGGCATGAAAGAGAGTCTGAATAAATAATATATTGTTTATATTTAGAGTGTTTTTTTTAATATAGTTTAGGGCTGTTAATATGGCATGTGCTTCTGCTGTAAAAATGGAACTATTATTTGGTAATCTAGAAGATACTGTTCTGGATCCAATGACAGTGGCACAAGCAACTGCGCCACCATTCTTGGACCCATCTGTAAATAAGGATTTATATGTACTATACTTACTTTTTAATTGATTATATTCCTGTTTGTATTGTAAGTCATTAGTTTCTGATTTTTTATATTTACTTAATGTAAGATCAACTTGCGGTCTAACCAGTTGCCAAGGAGGAGAAGAAAACAAGCGAGAAGGAGCTATATTATCCAGCTCAATGCCAGCAGCAGAAAGATAAGGTTTAACTCTCAGTCCAAGAGTCGGAACAAGGGAAGACATCTTATTGTACAAATCCCCATACGGGGGATTGAAGACACAGTTATATGCAGGATTGGACTTATTTGAATACAGTTTAGTGAGATACTGTAAATATAATTTAATACGACGGTGGCCAAGAGAAGGTTCGTCTGCTTCAACGTATAGACTGTCAACAGGAGAAGTTCGGAATGATCCAAGATAAAGTCTTAGACCTTGGTGATGGATAGAATCTAGTATTTTGAGGTTACTTTTACAGGCTCTACCATAGACAATGGAGCCGTAATCCAGTTTAGATCTGATGAGTGACCTGTATAAATGTAGGAGGGTTGTTTGGTCTCCTCCCCACTTTGTATTTGAAACGACTTTCAACAAATCGAGCGCCTTTAGGCATTTGGTTTTTAGGTATTTAATATGTGGCAGAAAGGTTAAGTGTGAGTCAAAATGAGACCAAGGAACTTAGCTTCCTTGACAACTTTGATGGGTGCACCATTTAAAAATAAGTCAGGGTCTTTATGAGGTTTGTATTTTCTGCAGAAGTGAATGCAGTTTGTTTTAGATTGAGAAAATTTAAACCCGTTCTCAAGGCACCGTTTATGAATTTTGTTGAGACAGATTTGTAACTGTCTCTCAATGGTTCGCATGTTTTTGCCACGACAAGAAATATTAAAGTCATCCACGAAAAGAGAACCATTGATTGAATCTGTTAAGACCTTTGAAAGACTATTTATTTTAATAGTAAATAAAGTCACAGACAAAATACTGCCTTGTGGAACACCCTGGTCCTGTTGGTAATGATCAGAGAGGGTAGACCCCACTCGGACTTGAAACTGTCTGCCCGTTAAAAACTGTGATATGAAATGAGGCAAACGACCTCGTAAACCAAATTCATGTAAATCTTTTAAAATACCATGTTTCCATGTAGTATCATAAGCCTTTTCAAGGTCGAAAAATATAGATACAGCATGCTGGTTATTAACAATAGAATTCTTAATGAAAGATTCCAATCGAACCAAATGGTCAATAGTGCTTCTGTTTTTACGGAAACCACACTGAATGTTAGAAATCAGATTATTGGTCTCCAAATACCACACTAAACGATTATTTACCATTCGTTCCATAGTCTTGCAAACGCAGCTAGTTAGTGATATAGGTCGATAATTAGATGCATCTGAATGGTCTTTACCAGGCTTAGGTATAGGAACCACAATAGCATTCCGCCAAGAGGGAGGGAGTGTTCCTGAAGTCCAAATTTCATCAAATATGTCTAAAAGTACCTCAAGACATGAATCAGGCAAATGCTTCAAGAGCTGATAGTGAATATTATCAGCCCCTGTTGCTGTATCATGAGCTTGCACTAGAGCAGTTTGTAGTTCATGTAAGGAAAATACTTCGTTGTAGTCTTCACCATTGTCAGAGGTGAAATTAATGATTTTCTTTTCTTCTAACTTCTGGTACATCTGGAATTCAGGAAGATGGTTTGATGAAGACGAATGTTTAGCTAATGTTTCACCAAGTTTGTTTGCAATATCTGAAGCATCTTCCAAAATGTGATCTCCATCTTGAAGGTGTTTAACGCTTGTTTTGGAACCCTTGCCCTTGATCCTTTGTACCATATTCCACACCTTTGATATAGGTGTGCGGGAGTTTATCTTGGAGACATAGGCTCTCCATGATTTCCGTTTATTTTGCTTGAATGTACGTCGAGCTTTAGCTCTGGTTACTTTAACATTGTTCAAATTATGTACAGTTGGATGTTTGCGAAAATATTTTTCCGCCTTCTTCCTGTTTTTCCTAACCTGTTTGCAATCGCCATCAAACCATGGCTTACGAATGTGTGGATGCACAGAGGACTTAGGAATTGTTTCGGTAGCTATAGTATGCAGTGTATCTGAAAACAATTGAATGGGGTCAGCAATATTTTGGAACGTTTCATGTTTGAGTTTCTCAGTACACAATGATGTGAATTTAGACCAGTTAGCCTTTGAAAAATTCCACCTTGATGAGGGTGGAACATCAGACGGGTTATTGACTGAGAGAAGTGTTGGGAAATGGTCACTTCCACATAAGTCACCATGAACTGACCATGAAAATTCATTCAGAAGATCTGCATCTGTGAGTGTAACGTCCAAGGCAGAATAGCTACCTGTAGCAGGGTGTAAATATGTGTGTGTACCATCATTAAATATGCAGAGACTGTTGTCAGAAATAAAATCTTCTATTATTTTCCCCTTGGTATTGATAACATTACTCCCCCATAAAGGATTATGTCCATTCAAATCACCCATGAGTATGCAGGGATGAGGAAGCTGATCATACAGAGCTTGAAGGTCAGATTTCTGGAGGTTTGAAGATGGAGGGATATACAAAGAGCATAAAGTAAACGCAATGTGTAACGAAATCCGAACTGCAACAGCTTGAAGGTTAGTAGTGAGATCAACAGGGCTGTGTATTATACCCTGCCTCACCAAGACAGAGGAGCCTCCAGTGGCTTTGTCACCCGGAGGAGAAAAGGAATGGTGAGAGCTGTACTGACGTAAGTCAAATTTATCAGTCTGCTTAAGATATGTTTCCTGGAGACAGAAAACTGATGGTTGAACATCTTGTATTAATAATTGTATTTCATTTAAGTTGGTCCTAAGGCCTCTGCAGTTCCACTGGATAAGTGTATTATTCATGTTACATTAGGTGGTAACACAGGCGATCTGTTCCTGGACCGTGGCGAATGACTTTTTTGGCGCACACGGTGATGAGGAGTGACATCCATATCTTCCAGAAGTTGATATCTATTAAATATTTGTACCGGATTCCGTTGACTCTTTGGAACCCGATCTGACTTTTTTGAATAGTTCACTGGCTTGCTAGCATTCACGATAACAGGTGATGGTGAATGAGATTGTGGACGGGATTGTGATGCTGTTTGCGTGGAAGCAACAGTTTGCATTTCACACGTAGAATAAGTCTCAGTATTCACCCAAGTGATTTCAGTCTGGCATTCAACTGATTTAACAGTCTTAGTACGTTGACGGGTAACAGCTGCAGAGTATGACACAGTTGCAACTGGAGTGTTGTCTTGTGCAACCAAACGTTTAGCCTCTGCGAAAGTAATGTTTCTTTCATGTTTAAGTTTCACTATCTGATGTTGTTGTTGCCAGACAGGGCAAGATTTTGATGAGGCAGCATGATCGCCAGAGCAATTAACGCATTTAGGGTTGTTTGGACAATCTAACGTGTCATGAGCAAGTTCTCCACAGCGATGACATTTCTTGCTGTTGGTACAAGATTTAGCACCATGACCAAACTTTTGACATGAGTAACACCGAAGCGGGTTCGGTATGTACTTATCAACATTGATATTGCAGTACCCTGCTTTGATGGATGACGGTGGAACAGGAACAGAAAAGTTGAGCAGATACGTGTTTAAGTTTACAATCTGACCATTTTGCCGACTTGTAAAACGTTTTACACCTGTTACACCCTGGCGACTCAGCTTGTCGTAAGAGGCGACTAACGGGATCGGGTGGTCAGGCTTGCTGACTTGGTTGACACATGTCATCGGTTCCCAATTGCGCAGATTGATGCTCATGCTGTTGATCACTGGATTGGCTGGTCCAGTCTCGATTATTTACAGACCGCCGCCATATAGCTGGAATATTGCTGAGTGCGGCGTAAAACTGAACTCACTCACTCACTGTTACACCCTGGTCTTTTAGTTCAAACGCTATCTCATCTTCAGACATGTCTAGCAGACAACGTTCTCGGTCTCTGACAATGCCTTTAGAACTGTTGAGAGTTTTGTGTGGAGACACAGTAACAGGTACGGACACGAGATGCTTAACAGCTAAGAGTGTAGATGACTGAAACGCTGATTTGCATTCAAGTAATATAAGACCAGATCGCATCTTTTTCATTGACACAACGTCACCAGCAATGCCATAAATTGCTTTTGACAGGGCAAACGGATTCAGTTTCAACGGACCATCATCTGAAGAAGAAATCACTAAATAACGAGACCAATGGTCAGATTTGCCTTTGGAGACTGTGTCATCATCAGAAGATGAACTATCCTCTAAAGTACGTTTGAGTTGTTTTGGGGGTATCATGGTAAAGTCATAGAACTTCATCATCCCAGCTCCCCACCCACCACGGAGTATCATAAAGACAATGCTATATGCCAGTGGGTTTCCTACTGACAGCACCAAGGATACTGGGATGATATACTCCAGCAGAAGTATCAATTCAAGATCAATAAATCCACCAGATTGACCCATGAGCCATCGCCTTCTGGGCATTAGACTCTAGGTAATAACAGTTTGGTTAATGTGGCATCAATATATCAATAGATATTACTGGTCTACAAGCTATATGACAAAGGCCCATTTACAAAGATTTGAAAAAGTCAAATTTGAGCAAAAACAATGACAATGCTCAGGGCTTGGCATGACCAGCCGATTGGTTGAACCGGGCCTATTCAACCTCCCGTCTAGGTGAAGTCAGGGCCAAAGTGGTGTATTAGGCAACAGGAACACAGTTGCAGGGACCTATTGCCCTCAACCACCAGGATCCCTTCCTCCACCGACACGGGCCGCAACCCACGGCAAACGGGTTGGTGGACCAAATATCCCCCCGGGTCCACTACGGGGGTGTCGGCGAGCTCTTGGCGTTACCCAGCACCCACCACGAGGAGGTGGCTCGCCACGGGTGCCTGAAAGAATCAAGAAGATCATGACTTAAGAGATGTTGAGACAGGAGTGAACTGCTTTCTCAATGATTTTGTATATGAAAGGCAAGTTTGAGACAGGCCGAACATATTTCAGGTCTTGAGGATCTAGGCCAGACTTTTTCAATAGTGGTCTGATCACCACCCCTTTGAAACTGTTTCAGTCTCTGTTGATTGAGGGCATGTTCTGCTTGATTGCAATGGCTTCTAGGAGCTTTCATCTTTTGAAGTCATTAGCGTTCCTAACTAATGTCCTGGTGTTGTCCCAAACAATCTTATGATTGGGGTTGTGCATGTGTTCACATACAGCAGACTTCTGATCCAAATTTTGAACTGATGTTTTGTGTTCTAACCTGACAGCCAGTGGTCGACCAGTTTCTCCAATATATATCTCTTTACAACTACATTAGAACTGGTAGAAGCATCCTGCTAGATTGTTGCATTTATGTCTCATTAAGAAGAGACTAGGAACTCGAAACGTTTTGACCTTGTATAATAATGAAGTTGGACCATAAAGCATTTTTAGTTTGATTCCACCTACTTCTAAATTTGCCTTTGAAACAACTCTTGTGGACGTAGCTTGTCAGAGGGGTACACAAGGCACCAACTGGCCATCCGTTGTTGAACTCTTGCGGCTGAATGGGTCATGTCGCAGGCGATTGGTCACTTTGGGAGTGTGGTTTCAATGGATTAAACTCAACCAGGAAATTTACTACAATTTATTATGTTAATATATGTGACAGTTAAAGCTTTGCAAAGGGATTGTGCGTTTATAGATGGAATGTTTGATCAGTGCAAAATTAAACAAAACCAACATCACTTTCCAACCAATTCTATATATAATCCCCTGTGTTCTTTCCCGTCACAGCCAGTTCCAGTATATATTATAGGAGGGTCGTTGTATACATGTTATGCTAATGATGTCGAGCCATATATTTCTCAATTGACATCTGTAAACAACTTCAGTAGTTATCAGGAATATTTGACGTTGTTGCCGTTGACTCCTCCATAGTTTCAACTGTTGACTTTGTGAACAAAACAGAATGGTCCATTTCATTGAACTAAAGAATTTATTCCGTTAAGCATGATTTCAGGGAACACCATGCATGAACCATTAACAACATATGACAATACCAGGGGTATAACAATGCTATGCTAGTTTAAATGATATTATGGTCTGTATCTCCAGGAAATGCAGGCAAGTGGATTAATCCAAAGTTTTGATTGACAAATACACACAGTTGCTAACTTGCAGCCTTTACAAATAGTACCTCGAATGAAGAAACGCGTTACCGTTTTAGATCTGCAGTTTCCATTTGTTCATAATATCTGTATTAAAGATAAACCTCTTCGACAATACAGTGGTTACGTTTGATATCAAATCATTTATTATCTCTATTTCCTGTTTAGAATAGAAGAAACGTATGGGCATCCCTGAGGGACGTCTATGAAACCTCCCTTCCGAGTTCCGTAAAGCACAGAGTGGTCTTCCTTCAACGCCCGCCGTCCTCAGAAAGGATGCTATCCTTGTGAGTTCCCACTTTAAGTTGGCTTTCAGATTATCGTAGAAAACTGGAAGTATATCTTGGTGATGAACCCAGTGACTGTGAACGTTTCTGTATTTCCTGATGAATCTTGGGAGAGTACTATTCCACTCTGAAAACGAATCGTATATCAATGTCAGGCACACTCAGTTTGCATCAAATGTAGGTTTCAAGCACTAGAATAAGGTATTCAGTGGCCTCGAGCTGAAACAGATGATACGTGTCTCTCGACTGACCAGTCAGGTGATTTCCTTCTATTTATCACACTGCACACTTAGAAATTGCGCGAGTTTGAAATTACAACTAATGCGACTGAACTTTGGAACTTCAATCTCGTTTGATATTTAACTCGGACACAGGATAAATCTCCATATCAAACTTCGAGGATACATGGTGACGATTTTATCCCGATGAACACCCTAGTAAATCCTATTCATATGGACTGAAACAATTGAGACAATCAAACTGGCTTCCTATAGTGTTGGTAGAACTTTTTTGTGAATTTTGTCGGTTCACAACATTGCATTCAGAAAGAAATGTTTAGTCTAGGACCATGAAACGGGTTTTGGAGGAAATAAAGAAGCACAACAAATTAAGCACAGCGGTATCTGAAACGGCGATTTCATCTGTTCGTTTCAAGCGCGATGACCACGTTTAACAACTCCCAACTGATGAATATTCACAACATTCACCTCTCGCACATTACAGATCAGTGATGACGTTCATGAGTTACTGTAACTGGATTTGTTTGTTTTTTTCCTTTAATTATTCATTTGTTTGAGCTATCCAGAACAATGGACAATATTATGAATACCGACGAATAGGTTAACACACAATCCATGAAGTCTTTTATGCTTAATAGCTTGGTAGCTTGACAACGTTGTATGAACCTACGTCAAAACGTCGCTCAATGTAATACATAAGAAGTTCTCATCCATATAGTTGTATATTGCATTTCTGAAGAAGGTATTCCTACTTACTTGAGAACTGATTTATGTTCATTTGTCCTGTGTGGTTTTTGCAACTGTTTCGTGTGAATTCGGTGAGGAAGGCTTCATATGGATTTCGGATGAGAAGGATAGCTCGCTTATATAAGTGCATGCCTATCCCGTGTGTCTTTATAGCAACAACGGAGCCGTTTCCAATTCCTTCAGCCGGAAATCCAGATGCCTTCAAACTCTGATCATGATAAACAGATCCCGTTAAGACTCCTGCAACAAAACATGTAGAGTAATGATTAATCGCGTATCAGACGTTACACGTCTGACGAGCATGCGTCCTGTCTACAAACTGGAGCTCAATCGCCATTCGTAGCTTCTCACGTAAGTAGTAATAAGAAGTAATAAGTAAGTTAAGTGGAACTGGAATGATAGACCCTAGTGGGTATTTTAAGATGTTTGATGCGCAGACACAGCCGATATTATTGTATGGAGAAAATCTGGAGAGTGCATATATTTTATGAAATAGGAAAGGTTCATTTAACAGCCTGCAAATGTTTCTTGAATGTCAGCCCTCACACACCTACTGTTATCGTATGTGGAAGATACCTTCTCTATAAAACAGCACTGTGTAAAACTTTGAAATGTTGCTTAAAGGTTATTCATATGCTTGAAGATAGAACTCCTTTGAAAGTGTACAAAATGCAAATGTGCTACGATAACTGTGGGTACAAGACGTATGTTTCATATATTAGAGAAACACGTTTCTCTCATGGATTTGGCTACCTCTGGATGTCTCAGACAATCAATGAAGCAACTTTATTCTTAAATAGATTTAAGACCGTTGCAGTCGATATGTTTTTCAGTCATGGAAAAGTACATTGAATAAAAGTTCTCGATACCGTATTTACAGAGAGTTTTAAAGTCTGTTAGCTCCAGAAAATGTTTGTCCTGTATCTTGGACAAAACGTTTTGAAATATTTTTTTCACATTTCGATGTGGATTATTAAGTTTGAAGTATAATGAGGGTAGATGGTTAAATGTTTACGTTGCTGAACGCAGCTGTCCACTGTGTAATTTATGTGTAGAAGACGAGTACCATTTTATTGTATGTGCACCGAAAATAATTCACTAAGATTAAAACATTTGCCATGGGAATATGAGACACAACCGAACTACAACATATTCAAGTCGCTGTTATCAACCAATAATGAAACACCTTTAAGACATTTGTGTAAATATATCTTTCATGCATATAAAAGTAGACCAACCAAACTGCAATATTTTGTAAACCACAGATTTGTCCATTTTAAACATTTACAAAGGTGCGTACATGCTTATATTATTTATACTGACAAAAATCTATATGTAAAAATAAGGTGTATCATTAATATGTGTGCCCTGTAAATTGTTCTCTTATTTGTAAACAAATGCATGTATATTGCATAACAGGCCTGTGGCCTACATACGGAATAAATGACTTGACTTGACTCAATAGTATTTAATGGTCTTCAGTAATGTTCTTGTCCATGTATGGCATTGTTTGACTTGACGTTTAGAGAATATAGATGTAGACTTTCATTTGGCACACTATTTGAACGTACACAATAGTGAAATACAGGAAACATTCAATTTGTGAAGTAACTAAAGGAATTGCACATTTTATGCTATCACTGAACTGGAATTGTCTTAACCAAATTAATGACATCAACCAATTAAAATATGATATTGCGGGGGGCAAATGAGGCATTGTGACAGATCATTGCAACATCTCACATTAAGTGAGTGAGATTCGATTTATGTCGCTCTTGGCAATAATCCAACAGACTGGAACCATTTATGTTTTTCATGGTTATCAAAAATACAGCTGTACTTTGATAAAATTTATGACCTGACGATCTTCACCTTTATGAACCCAAATCGCTCCCACCCAAGGAACGAAGAGAAGCGCTTGACAGTAAAACACCTTAAATTGGTATCTAAATGTAGAAACAGAACCATTCCACAGTTAGTGATCTGACCTAGGCAAATGAAAGGGTGCAGTCCAACGTTCGTCCAGTCAAAGCTGAAAATAGTAGGCAGTTAACTAACCACAGCGAACTTGGAGGCATTTAGGAGTTGGTGCTGAACAATGGGGAAAGTTCTAGCGATATGCAGCTTCTTAATCATAATGTAAGCAACGTTTTGGTGTAGACACTGTTATCAAGCACGTGATGTACAATACTGCGGGAACCGATTACATATTCATGAAAAAAGTTTGTTCAGAAAGTTGACTGATGTTTACTCATTAACGTTGATGCATGATGAAGCCAAGCGGTCATGTAAATAACGATTCTTTGCTCTGTATCATGTTTATCTCATATCATACATATCATCACTTAACGTTCGTTGTGAATATATTATTGAAACAGTTTAAGTAGCATTTAAGCCGCCGTTGTAACTTATAAATACCCTGATTTACCTATCTCTGTACACATGTATTACAAAGGGTACAGCTGCTCGTGGTCGCGTAGAATTTGATAAGCCGATTGGTGAATACATGTAATGAACTACCTGTATTATCTTATTTATAAGTTGGTCAACGTATGTCAAAATATTCGAATCTAATAAGAGCAACCGGTGACATTCACTGGGTTGGCGGCAGTCTGTAAATAATCGAGTCTCGACAAGACAATCCAGTGATCAACAGTGAGCATCGATCTACGCGATTGGGTTACGATGACATGTGTCAGCGAGCCTGACTACCTGATCCCGTTTGTCATGTTGAATTCTCTTACAACAAGCATAAGTTGCTGAAGACTAATGTAGTCCCGATCCTGTTCCCCAGTAATATGCCAATGGTGGCATTTAACAAGGGAAATGACAATAGCGAAATGTAAGCCAGGAATTAATACAGGCCTAATTTGTTTTAACAAAAATGATTGTTATCCTTTTCACAGGCTTTTAAGACACTTACATATTTCAACAAAAACACTCTCGGTTTCTGGAGTATTTGTTGGAATACTGTCTAGACAAGTTAAAAGATTAATTACAAAACTGCCATAGAATTTGAAAGCATGTGCATTTTTTTCTATGCGACTAAAACAAATGGATTCAGCTTCCTGTTGGATTAAGTCATTCGCAGCCAAGACGACATGTGCAGACATGGCAGAAATATAACGTAAATATTTCTGTCTTGCTTTATTGCTTTCTCGACTGGTTGTATCGCTTTTTCGCTCTATTGCTTTTTTGCTTTATCGCTTTCTTTCCTTGTTATATCGCTTTCTTGCTTTCTCACTCTATCGCTTTCTCGCCTTGTGTTATCGCTTTCTCGTTCCGTGCTGTCTCTTTCTCGTCTCTCATTATTGCTTTCTTGTCTTGTGTGATCGCTCTCCCGTCTTGCGTTGTCACTTTCTCGTCTAGTGCTATCGCTTTCTTGTCTCACATTATCGCTTTCTTGTCTTGTGATATCGCTTTCTCGCCTCCAAATTTCCAAAATCAAGAAAGAGATGGCCCTAATCAGCCACCATAGTAAAGGGGCATCAACTTAACATGTTTCCAGTTTATGGTTTTGACTTCAACCATCGTCTGCTTAGTATACCTACACACTATGCACCATGTATCTGAGCTTTCATCTTCAAAAACGCCAGTCAAGCACGTGACAGTCACGACTAGTTAACAGAATGAATTTGTCATCGAGGTAAGTACCAGTACCTGTGAGTTGCTGTAGAAGATGTCGCATCCACGTGTTGCCAGATCCGGGGAAACTGACTAAAGCTGTCACGGGAAGGGTTCTGTTGGACAAAGAAGGAATCGGGCAAACCAGACCCGCAGATCGGTTGGGAGGAAGACTGACTTTCTTTACACTCACAACTCCCATGTGCAAGGTCACTTTTACGCTGATGACATACAGAAGTACAAGACACACTGCTATGATAACTATGCTCTTCTTCATCCTATGCGTGAACGTATAGCTCTTCAGCAATCCAACCTGTGTGTCTGGGTCCCTGTGATGCAGTATAAGTGCAGATGTTGCCTACCACAGGCGGATATACAGATTGATTTTTTCCTTGACCGACGCGTTAATCACCTTCTTCGCTTGCATGTAAAGGAACCTATGGCCGAGAAGTGAATATAATGGGAATGAATCGCCTTTGGAAATAATGCCTCCTTACTGTCGAGGAAATGATGTGCAGATGTGGCAATGAATTTTTAGACACGTGTAATGCTGCTATCTATCGAACCTAACCTTACATAGGTGTTGTCAACTTGGCTGAAATTATGAACTAATTTAAAAGGTGAATTTTCGCTGTCTTAGGTGAAACATGATTTTGGGGAGATAGCTGGTGTTGATAAGTCGTGGTAGATAACTTTTAGAATATCGATCCGATTGTAAGTAATTATAGCTCATCTTGTAGGCACTTCATCTGGCTTTCCATCCGCAGGCCGCTGAATGTGAAAAGTATTTTAGGGTTGTTGTTTTCTTTCACAAAAATCCAACTGAAACAAATGTCAATTCCTCAAATTTATTCTTTATAAAATTTGAAGTCTGAAGATTGACTAAAATAACAAAAAACAAAACAAAACAAAACAAAAACAACAACAACAAAAAACAAACAAGGTATCTTAAGTTTCAGTCTACAGTGGCCAGTCCAACTACAAAAAGTGGCCACTCTAACGCTCTCTTGATATCGGCTGAAGCAATCAAGTCTGTGTACTCTTCCAATTCTCTTGGTATTGCATTGTAGCCATCCATGTAGCTATGGCCACGTAAAATCTCGTTTGCTTCTCCAGTGGTAAACTGGCCTGGAATGTTTACAATCTCATCCATGCCATCAGTGTGTAAAATCACTTTATTCCTAAACTGCCTCATGAATCCCTTGTGATCAAGAGCATCTCCACTAAATTTCATCATTTCTGTAGCTGGCGTGCTGAGATGGCGAGCGACAGTAGTGTAGTCAATCATTTGGTGATCAGTCTGATGTTTACTAATGGGCGCAAACTCTTTGGGTTTAAATCTCTTTTAGAAGTAGCATGTTGATCGCATGAAAGGTTCGGTCTCTCGTTGATAGGAGATAGGACTTTTAACACTGGTTGTTCTCTCTATGTTCTGGAGAACCTTCACACAAACCTTTTTTCAAAATGTTCTATGACCTTACTTTTCGCCTTTGTGATAACTGCGTTTCAAGCTCCAGTTCCATTTCTTGCATTTGCATTTTAATTTTTCCAGTTCAATCTGCTCCTTTTTCTTCAGACACCTGGATTTTGCTGGCAATTCAGCCCCTTTCTGTTCCTTTTCTAACCTGGCTAAGGAGAGGGAACTAGCCCGACTATAACGTGACCCTGCCTGTGATGTCACTGACTTGTCTGTGTTGGAAATGCTGTCCTTCGATGTCAGAACATTCTCCTCAAACCTACTTTCAATCTTTGTTTTGAATTCTCGAATAACTGGAGTTTCCTCACATTCAACAAAGTCTATATATTCTTTGATTTCATCTCAAAAGTGCTGAATATTCATCTCGCTATGCAAAATGGCTTTCTAACAGGGCTAGGTAGTCTTAATGCTCTCTTCTGAAGACAGAGATGTTGGGTTCTCGTGATGTGACGTCAAGAAAAGTATATTGTCTGTCTTTCAACTTCTTGAACGACTGACGTAACACCTTTTGTTTTATTTCTTTTCTGTAAGCCTGTCCTTTATCTGTTATTATACGCTTTCTATTAGACAAACTGCTGAAGAGTGAATCTTTGTCTATCTCTTTGTCAAAACGGGAGGTAATGTTGTTGACAAGCAGGCTTTGACAGGCAGAAGCACACAACCCCAGTAAGTCCATTCGAGAAGCAGCGTTCGTATATATATATATATATATATATATATATATATATATATATATATATATATATATATATATATATATATATATATATATATATATATATAACATTGAATAATATCATATCAACATTGATTTAATCCGATAAATCTCATAAACATTTTTAATTGTAAATATTAAACAATGAAGATCTACTTTGTTTGAAGGGTATATAAAAATATTTATGAGATTTATCGGATTAAATCAATGTTGATATGATATTATTCAATGTTGTCAGAGTGCATCACCATTTGCACTTCTTACTACCATAGTTGGAATGTAGTCGCTTTTGAAAGATGATTGGTGCATGGCATGTAATTTGCATGTATACGATTTTCATTTTAAAACAAACGACTGGAAACAAACACTCACAAATGTGTGATGCAAGATGGGTGTCAAACGTAATGTTCTAAATGATTTCTCGACTTTGAAAGAAACGTCAACATCAAGAATGGGACCCCATGGACGTGTAAGGGGCTACGACGGTGTGCACGTGCATATCATACGTTGTTTTTAGGGCTGGTAATAGAGGGAAATAGCGGTGCGTTCATAAGATGTCTGTCATTGAAACGTTTCTTAACGTTCACATTTCCGATGCAAAGTGAAAGTTCATAATTATACCCTACTTTTATTTAGAGTATACAAAACGCAGTCGAGAACATTCCAGCAAAGCATGGCCATATTGTCCTTTTCTCAGAACACTCATGAACAGCCTCCGCGAGAGGAAATAAACAATAAGATCTGTCGCTAAAATACCCTTGCCATTATATATGATAATACACACTCAAAACTCTATACATTGTGACCCATTAATAACTATCAGTTAATCAATGCTTATACTAAGTACAGAAAACACACTCTCGTAACACTTAAAACTGTTTATACACCTATCGTTTTGAGTAGAATATATAGAACTGGTCATACCTGTAAATCATCTGTTGGTAGTATTTAGTTTAACGTTTAAGTATACTGCAAACAAAAGTATGGTGACACCATAACATATGACAGTCACACAAAAGCTTAAATATGGTGAGGTCTTTTTGACTCTAAGGTAAATGAAACGTTTTGTGTGCTGAAGGGGATTTTCACATGCTCTAGGCCGTTGTGTTTGGGCGTTTGAATCAAAGATAGTACTTGCGTGCTTCAGCACCCTTTTTTTTCGCTGTTTTTGACAATGTTTCGTTGCTGTCTAGCTCAACGAATATTGAATCAGTTGCTCCACTGCCTATTCCAACAAGTCGTTTAAGGTCATAAACGTTGCATTTAGCCTTTTGTATAAATAACCTCATCACATTTACTGCCATATATAGCTCTCAAATTGTGATTTTCTCATCCCATTTACTTGTAGGATACGTTTAGTTGAATTTAGTGTATCTTGTCTTAATCTTATTGTCTTTTAAAGGACAATATTTACCATGGTGAAATGTTGTGATCGCTCTTGATTGGTTGCTATTCGTCATTGTTTTCATCACGTGAGTTTGTATGTGTCTGTCACTACACGTGCATTTATAACGGCTGCACTCGCGTGATACTTCTCTGCGTTCGCCTTACATTTGATATACCTTCGTTTCCATAAAGCAACAACAGATCATTTAATATTTGCCACGTGATATACATATTGAAAATCGATGACAGTTTACACATTTCTCATTGCAAGCACATTTTTTGGAAAGCACAGCAACAGCATGGACTAGATCTGGATTATCAGGGTTTAAAAGATTTTTCATCAGCTGGCGGTATTCACAAAGGTATCCTGCTCCATAGTGAGAAATCCATACCTTACATGAGAATATTTTGCACAAATACATAAGACATCACATTCCTCCTCTACTTCTCTTAAAGCTCAGTTTGTACAAATGGCGTCAAATGATATCTCTGATTTTAGATCAGTGACATATATTTACATTAAAATTGTGTAGTGAAATTCTGAATTTCCAATTTGCTCGAGCTAAACCCTCACCGATCAAATCACCGATCAAATATCCTTTTTTTGAAACAATGGTTTACGCTGCTATAATTACTGAGATACTGTGATGAAAAAATATTTTGACAAAATATATCATTCAATTTTGTGTTAAAGTACAAATAGAACAAACATGTCACACTGTAATTCCGGACTCAAACAAGTCTACAAACTGAGTACTGTGGCCTCTCTCAGACAGGAGATTTCATTAAATCAAGCATGCAGTTGTTATGGATATGTTCACAGAATTAAAAAAAATCAAAGAAAAAAACTCAAAAAGGTAACATGCAACCACCCCCACCCCCAAAAGCAAACACGATTTAGACACAATCATCACTTGTTCAAGACATATAACTATCATTGCTGGTTGTGAAAGAACATAAATAAACAAATTATAAGTGTACAACCATGAATCAGAAGTCAAATGTTGTATTCGTAGGTTTTTTTCCCTTGAAACGAAGTTCCCGGGAGTCCGAACCCGGCAGGGCGATGGGTGTGCATTGAAGTAGTGGAACGAAGATTTTCATTGCCTTGTTCATTTCATAGGCGTAGGATGTTACAAATATGTTCAAATCCCTGTTAAATGAATTCAAGGAAGTATAAGCATGTGTTGCGAGAGTGTGTTTTCTGTCATTTGTGTCATCACTGATTAAGTGATAGTTATCACTGGGTCACAATGTTTCGAGCTTTAAGCGTGGATTGTTGGTCACTTTTCAAATCATCATGTATGTTCAATGGCAGTTGTAGCAATTTTAGCTTCTCGATAGCACTCCAAGTACCTGCACCTGGCAGCCTATTGTTTACTTCCTGTTCGCGAACGTTCGGACTAAATGATGATACAGTCACGTTTTGCTCGAATGTTCTGTCAGTATATGAGTAAAGGCTGGTTGCTGACTTACACTCAGAATTATAATGGAGTTATCCTATCATCGTCGGCTTGTCAACAACATCAAGATGATAACGTCGTGTCTGACTGCTCTCTCATTAGAAATAAGCTTCATTTAGTAGAGCGGTGTCGGGTATTACCGAACAAGCGGCTATTAACGAACAAAATTCCATTTCCGTACTGTTTACTCAATTTACCGATCGCTACAGTATTTTTCATGCGCATGCATAGAAAAGGAAACATCCTCTACCGGAAAAACGTCTCTCTGCTCCTTAAACATATTTCAAAAGACGCTGAGATGAAAACTGACGAAAAGACAAGCGATGTGCATCATATCCTTAAACCTTGTGTGTATATCGTTGATTAGGTGGCTAATCCAAAACGTCTTGGTCAGTACTGGGATCCCCCATTCTAAATATAGCAGCATGTCTATGTAAGTGCATTACGCAATTCCAAACCATAATAAAAAGCTTTGTTAGAGATATATGGACTGTACCATCCGATCACCACTAACCCATCCTTGTGCAGCCCTGTCGTCCTTTACCGAACAAGCGCCATTGACCTCAGCAATTTTCCCTACTCTACTTTATGCCTATGGACTTCCTGTCGCTTATTTGTTGATGCTAAACCAAACGGCATAAATTACTTCATCTGGTTTATAAAGTGTCAAGACAAACACAAAGCACGATAATTATGCGAGTTCCAGTCTCTGGTAGGTGTTAGAATTTAACTCGCCCTGTGTATATAAACCGTTAACTTAGTTTATTTATTTCAATACTGAAAGGCCTCAGGCCTATAGTATAAAACACACATCATACTACTCATGATATAAAGTAGTATAATATCATGGAGTCATATCATACCATATAATGCTGTATCACGTCATATTAGATCATATGATATCAGATGGTACCATGTCATGTCATGTCGTATCATATATGTTCTCACATCGGAAATAGTATCATACCATATCATAATACATCATATCATCGTCTCACGTCATATCCTATATATCATATGTCAGAGATCAGCTTGTACATCATATATAATGGCATATCAAATCATATACATGACATTTTAGCAAATGTAATATAGTATCATGCTAAATCACTCACTTCTCGATATCACACATATCTTTATATCATTTGTAGGGCGCACTCCATATACATATCATTTATAGAAGAATTGTCTGGATAGCATAGCTTTGTGAATAAAAATTTGCAATATTTTGGATTACCTTTTCATTTGAACACGTCAACAGTGAAGAGAATTTGGCAATCGATGGATGTACAAAATAGTATTCTTTCATATATTTTCTACGTAGTGTATCAAATGCTGGACAGACAAGAAGGAAATGATATTCGTCTTCTATTGCATTGTTAGTGCAACATTTACATAGTCTATCTTCTCTTTTTATATTCATAAATCTCCCCTTTTCAATCAATAAATCATGGGATGAGCAACGAAAACGTGATAATGCTGTTCTGAATTTCTTAACATTTACACATGATAGATAACCTTCAGTATAAATGTGGGTTTTTAGTGTTGAGTAATACTTACACTTTGTTGATAATGAAACAATTCCCAACCACTTTTGTTGATATATGTCTTTTAATCTTTGTGTGAATGTATTTAAAAACAGTGATGGGGCGAACACTTTTTGATCATACCATAGGTTATGGAATCCAGTTGAGAAGAGTAGGTTTTTTACCTCTGATACCCAGTTCTGCTTACCGTTTTCATGCAACAATAACATCATTTCATAACATTTTTTGGGTAAACGGTGTGATGACATGTTTAATAACTTTATCCAATATTTGATCACTCTAGTTTGCTGGAATATGTGGAGGGGAAACCTGCCACATTCTCCATATACCATAACGTCTGGTGTGCTCATCTTTACTCCGAGAAATGTTTTACAAGCAAATAGGTGAACTTTTTCTATACAATCAAAGTATTTCAAGCCCCAAATTTCGGCACCATAAAGTAAAATCGGACTGATTTTGGTGTCAAATATTCTAAAAAAGGATGCTAGATTTATATCTCCTAATACTCTCAGGTTTCTTAATATACCGATTAGAGCCTTACGTGCTTGCACAGATGCGTATTTTGTGTGTGTCGACCATGACAGAATGTTTGTAAAATATACTCCAAGGTATTTGTATGATGTAGTTCTTTCTACGACATTACCCTTATAATACCATATTTCCTTTTTCGATAGTTTACCTCCTTTCTTGAATGCAATTATTTTTGTTTTATTCATGTTTACACTTAGACAATAATTTTGGCAATAGGTTTCTAATTCGTTTATCTGCTTCTGTAGGCCGTTTATAGTGCTAGAAATGAGAACAATGTCATCTGCAAATAATAAGAGGAAAAGATAGAACATATCGGGATGCAACTGGATACCATGTGAGCAATTTCGCTCAATCTGTACCGCTAGCTCGTTTATGAAAAAAGAGAACAGGAACGGGCTGAGTACGCAGCCTTGCCTAACTCCAATGTTTACATCGAATGTTGCAGACACCTCGGTGTTGTTTCTAACACAGGCTTTCACATTTTGATATATATCACTTAATAACTTACTCATTTTGGGGCTAAGTCCATTCATGTTAAATAATGACCAAAGTTTATGTCTTTGGACAGAATCAAATGCCTTAGAAAAATCAACAAACATTGCATATAGCTTACCACTCTGTGTATTCAAATATCTCTGGATCACACTCTGTAGTATAAACATGTTATCGGTTGTTGTGTAACCCTTTCTAAATCCTGCCTGGGCTTCATTTATTTTGTCCATTGATTCACCCCAAAAAATTAGTCTTTGGTTAACAATCGATGTGAACACTTTACTGAATATGCTCAGCAATGTGATTCCTCTGTAGTTATCTACTTTATTTAAATTTCCTTGCTTATGTATAGGCACTATTATCCCAACCGACCAGGCTGTAGGAAAGGTCCCTTTTTCTAATATCAGATTAAAAATCAATTCTAAATACGGTAGAAGAAGATCAGCAGAGTGTTTAAAGAATTCTGGAATTACATCATCTATTCCCGGGGATTTGTTAACTTTAAGGTTATTGATACTTTCTAGAATCTCTTGTCTCGATATAGGAGAGTCAAGTATATCTTTTGAAACGTCACTGGTTGGGTTAGAGTCTTCTGGCCCACCTTCATTACTTTTTGTGTCTTCCTCGCTACCCGTATTTTGACATGCAAATAAGTCTCTAAAGTGGTGGAACCATTCCTGGGTTTGGATATCATTATAAGAATCCTTTTTCTTATTTAGGGATTTAAGTTCCTGCCAAAATCGTTTTGAGTCATTTATATTTTCTTCTATTATTTTTTGCTTATTGTTATAAAATGAAGTACGTTTATATTTGCAGAGGGCATTATATTTATTTCTTAACAGGTTATACTGTATCAATGCGCATTTATCTTTATCTTTCCTGAACCTATTCAAAGATTTACAGCGTTCAGCTTTGAGTTTTCTGCATTCATCGTCATACCATTCGTTCAGATCATTTCTCGTACTTCTACACTTTCTTTTCATATCTGACGCTGCCAGGCAAAGGGCATCTACTATAAGATTAACGCTAGTGTCTATACATGTGAATGCACTGTCCACAGATTTATCTAAAATATCTTGCACAGGGTCCGAGAGAATGTTCTCTCTGAAAGAGTCAAGCTTGTTATGATCCCACACAAATCTATAAGTATTCTTACAACCAGATTTCGTACGCGACGATTTCACATGAAGCGTACGTAACTTCATAGTGAGCGGAAGATGCGTTGACTCGGGTCGAGACGTTATCTCAAAATCAGATACATATTCAAACAACGGTGCAGATGATATAATATAATCGACGACGCTTGCGCCGTTATTGCCAATGAAAGTGAAATCTCCAACTTTAGTGTCAGACCCGCATCGCCCGTTCATTATGTGTATGTTAATTACTGCACAGAGATCCAGAAAACATTTTCCAAAGTTGTTTATTATCTTATCGGCAGAGTAACGCACTTGGTTGAAATTATCACATATAAAGTCTAGGAATGCAAAGTTTTGATTTTCAACTTGTTCAAGTATATCGTCTTCGACAAAATCTGCATCTGTACCTGTCCGTGCGTTAAAATCTCCACCGCATAAGATCAAAACATCTTCGGGGATGTCACTAAGTATTTGCAGTAGACTATCTTGGAAAATACTAATACCATTTTTACATGATAACACAGGTCTGTTGTACCAGGTAGATGATTCTGGGTGTACATAGACACAGGCATATAGAATATTCTCATCCAGACCAAACATCTTTTTGTCAAACATAATAAATATGGAATTTTCAGTGATTTTCGACCACAGTAAAAACTTCTCAAACTCTTTTTTTATCAAGACAAATATTCCACCAGATAATCTACCGCATTTAGCAATTCGTTCAGCATGTTTGCTTATCGAAACGTAGTTTGAAAATACATCTTGTATATACAGATCATCTACCCAAGTCTCAGTTAAACCTATTACATCAAAACTCTGTAAGTAATTTATAAAGTCGGATTCAGAAAGTTTATGGAAAATTCCTGAAATGTTCCAAAATATAAAATGGATGTTTTTATCTGACACATTTGTGTTTTTTTTTTCGCTATCTTTATTGTGATCATTGTAGTGTTCTAAAGGATTTTTGCGAGTGTTCTCAGCCTGGCCTAACCCCTATCTATTTTGTGTTCTGTTAGGACGGCGTGATGCAGTCCTATTCTTGTCTGTTTGACGTTGCTGACGTGGTTTGGCTTGTAGATTATCGCTGGTAGTTTGAGGGGGTGTGTCGCTCTCGTTTACCCTGAGTATTGGGGCCTCACTTTGTGCTGTCTCTCTCGGCTCCTCAACAAGTTTGTTGCCTTTGTAATAAAATCTCCTATCTGGATGTAAACTTCTTTTTCTAGCAAGCTCTTGTCTTTGTGCAACCGTGAGATCATTGGCGATGCCAATACCCTTTTCCTTCAGAACATCCCTCATTTTAACACTATGCCATTTATCCTCCCAGTGTAGCATTTTCACAACAACAGGTCGATTTGAATCTGATTTCTTAGCATTTATTCTGTGGGCCCTCTCTATGTCTCTTGGTCTTAGTGGTGGTAGTTCCTTCACTTCCCTTGCAGTATTAAGCACTTCCAGAACCTTAGCCTTGCTTTCAGTGTATGTCTCTTTACCTGAAGATTCTGGAATACCATACAATACCATGTTATTTCTCCTACTTCGATGCTCCTGATCCTCTATCCTCGTCTCTAACTCACACAGATAGTCATCTGCGTCTTCCATTCTCTCAATCAGCGAATCTATGTCTAGTCTGAGTACATTCTGTTCTTCTTTAGTGTTGTCAATTTCTGTCTTAAGTTTACTGATATCAGACTGGAGGGATTTTATGTCCACTTTAACTGAGTTGATTTCACCACAAACCTTGTCTTCTGAATCCTGGATCCGATTAAAAATATTGTTTTGCATTTCCTCTAATTCTTTACTCAGAGGCCCTGGATTCAGTTCTACATCACCAGCCAGATGTATCGTTGATGGGAGAGATGAAGCACACTGTATGAACGGTCGCAAAGTAAACAATGTGTTAGGGCTAGTGACGTCACAACTGTCACACAGGTGTAAACATTGATCGGTCGACAGCATGGATGTGAAGAAAGGCAACATGTCAAACTGTTCCCCATATTTGGTCAGAGAGAAGGAGAGAATAAGATGCACTGATATCAGTAGAGCACATATGGTGAGTCGATAGGGCATGTCTGAGCTGTCTGTGAATGGCGTGTACCTGCTGTTTACATGGTCAACCTGCCGTGTACCCCTCGGGTGTTTAAAGCGTCCGATCCTCGCTCTATAGAGCGAAATATCAATCATCATGAATGAGAATCTGTGCTACAACCTTTACTGGGTATCTGTGGCAGTTTATATGTATGCTGGATGCGGGAATGTTATATTACCAGACTTTCTTTTCTTCTCAGCAGATTTCATCGACTTCACTCAGGGGCGCATAACTCTCGTAACTTGGGAAACGTACCCTGCTGAAGAAACACGATGATTGTTTGATAGAGGAGTCGGTTTTACTGTACAAGCTATTGTGTTTCCCAAGCCAAATCAGACATTAACTCCAAACATTAGTTCTTGGAACAACTTACTTTCACATTAGGAACATGTTTGTTAAGGCATGTCGATAAACGTTTGAGATATTCGACCGTGACCTTATAAGAACATAAAGGGCAGTTAATTTCACGACTTTGTTGAGAGTGGTTTCGCTTAGACTGTGAGTGACGGGCACCTTGCACGTCATTCAATTACTTTCACCCTTGTCCCTATTGAAATACGTGAATTGTGTCTCCCAGAAAATACGGCCTCATATCACAAAGTGCATACACGTTAATCATCTATTTATTTCGTGTAAATTATTTTTTTATTTTTTTTTATTTTTATTCTGTATCTATACCTGAAATAATATCACTGACGCTGTATGAATTAATGCCCATATGCTAAAAATGCCCAGTGCTAAAAGTTAATTCAACACTCTTTTTTATGAACTTTCCGTTTGAAGTTTTTTTTCTGCTGATGTCTCGAATAGTGACTGCTTGCTGCATTTTGAACAAAATTGAAGGAATATTTCTGCTGTGTTTGGGCCTACTGTTTATCAAATCATTTAACTGACATTGTTAAATTATACGTAAGTTGAATCAGATGTGCCTTTTTGGTAACATGCTACCTGTTTACCAATCTTATCTGACCATATTTTATCAGCAGACTCGATATAGTCTGATTTATAGTTTGTAGTTCATTCACATTGCTCTTTCACATACCTGTATTTTTCACGTTTGACTATAGAGTAGTGATCAATGTCAATCAAGAAATTTTCACTCAGGTGGTTAAGATCAATACTGAAAGGATTTTTGTATTGGTAATAACTGATGACCGCAAGTCCTCATAATCTCCAATCTTTGGTTGGGGTGGCTATATCCAGTGCCTTTCAAAGTTGTACATGGCACTGCCATGTGAAGAATCGTTCATGACAACTTTGTTCCAGAGAGAACAAGAAACCCCCTCTGCTGTACGCACGTATTGAAGACATTTTATCTGGTATGCAGTTGCTCAGCACCTGACACCCGACAAGTACCTTTTGTGCCATGGGACCCGTGAAGGTCCCGGGGTAAAATAGGCCTTCAGCAACCCATGCTTGCCATAAAAGGTGACTATGCTTGTCGTAAGAGGCGACTAACGGGATCGGGTGGTCAGACTAGCTGACTTGGTTGACACATTCAGTCATCGGTTCCCCATTGCGCAGATCGAAGCTCATGTTGTTGATCACTGGATTGTCTGGTCCAGACTCGATTATTTACAGACCGTCGCCATATAGCTGGAATATTGCTAAGTGCGACGTAAAACTAAACTCACTCACTCACTCACTTTTGTGCCATGGGAAGTGTGTTTGCCTCATACTAATATGCGTAAATTGCGCACATATACCGGCAAAACATATGTCATATTATGCGTTCATGGCAGTGTTTGAATGGTACATATGTGACATGTTTTATCTGCATGCTTTCAGGAGAATATCATCATCATTAACTGGATGTTGATATAACACATCAAACAATAACATATCTCACTTTGATTACAAGGACATGTATGCTCTAATAAATGTGTAATATATGGGTTATAGTAACACTATTACACTATACCGTTATAGGACGTGTACCTGGCGTATCAGCATATTGAG
This sequence comes from Haliotis asinina, assembly GCF_037392515.1. Classification (NCBI taxonomy): domain Eukaryota; kingdom Metazoa; phylum Mollusca; class Gastropoda; order Lepetellida; family Haliotidae; genus Haliotis; species Haliotis asinina. The sequence continues at coordinate 5,413,707 of NC_090280.1, forward strand.
TGGATATTAAGACCGGGACAATCTACAACAATCTCTATGTAGACTCCTCGATTAAGATAAGACCACACCACTATACACAGTAGGTCGTCTTTTATTCTTTCTAAGATTACAGTATAATTACGTTTATTCAGATCAAACATCAGCAAATATACAAGAATTCCTTTTTACTGATAGCGTCGAGTGAAAATAAATTCGCGGAGTACCTAAGTGCACGTTTCAATTATTGGTGGGTTGGTTTGATGTTCAACACTATTCCACCTTCATACTGGAACGGACTAACTTATACAATATAAATAGAATATAAAATACAAAATATGGACTTCAGAGTATGCACTATGAACAAAATGACTGCATTTGAGCATAAACACTTGTCATAGAGGTCGTCAGTCCGACGATAGCCCGGAATAGACCAACACGAGTGTTCGGACAAGCCCGACGACTGTTCGGAATAGCCCGACGTCATTGTTCGGAATAGCCCGACGTCACTGTTCGGCAGAGCCAACAAGACTGCAAAAAATGACAGTTAGATCGCGTCAAATATTTGCCTGAAACAGGTTTACTAGGCGGGATCAACTCGTTTTCACACGTGAATATGATGCATTTTGAGAGGTTCGATGTGTGTATAAATTATTGTTATGTGTGATGAAACAGGGTAGGAATTAGGCTGGATGTGGTGTTAGCTGTTCGGTAATACCCGACACCGCTCTATATCTAATCTCGCTGTAAATGCCAAGATTCTGGTGAGTTCATATTTTATATTTGTGACCCATTACGTTAGACTTGTGACTAGATTGCATTGTACGACAAATCTGTGATTTATTGGATAGGTCACTCGCTTGCCTTCTGTACCATTTGTAGTAACTAACGTGTGCCTCGTCATGCTCCAACGCACACGGCGATTTGGCAACTTTAGTTGTGTTTAATAGAACTTCAGCCAGTTTATTGTACCAGTTGGAATTTTACAATGAATGAATTATAGTAAGAATTAAGAGCAAGAAGTATGTGAATGAATGAATGAAAGAAATAAAAAGAATAGAAGAAAGAAGTACATATGTGAATGAATGAAAGAATAAATGATACACCGCGGCCTTCCCTCCCTAAACATGTTAAAGAACGCATAAGTATCACGTGAACACGTGTTAACATCAGCTGTCCTTTCAAAAAAATCTACTTTGAGACATTTTTGTTGACATTAATGATTAATTCAGATATCTTATTGCATGTGAGGGTGAGTGAGTGAGTGAGGTAATGTTTAACGTCACATCGGCAATGTCTCAGCTATATCGTGACGAGAGCATTTAATTCTGAAATGAAATATATGTATAGTATGAAAACCTGTCAACGAAGGACAGTAAAATAACTAGAATATCACAATTGCATTTAAAACTAGCATGGAAAGTTAAAAATAATATCACTATTCGGACAATACAATATAAGGCTATAGATTGCCAACAACTGAAGGTAGATCACCATACTAGGGACCATGGGGACTTACAGTGCCTTTGCTACCTGCATGGACCCTAGTCGGATTTACATCATCCCCTCAGCTGTTAACAATTTAGACACATCTAGCCAAAAATTAAAAATACACATATGCTACGATTAAAACCAGTGGAAGTCTAAACGTACAGGAAATGTTTTTGGACTTACGTACCATCTCAGGAGGACAATAATTTTACAATACTTCAACCCCCTTTCAGGGTACAGCCATCAACAATTCAAGTTACTAATCCAAACTTTCAATAATTAAAATACATCTATTTACACAACAAGTTTTCAAAATTCAACCAAAAAATCAATGTCTTTTAAAAAAACCAATAAATAAATGAGATATAACGCTGGTAAAAATATCCTTAATAGTTTTAACTGTATAATACTTATCCCTTGTGATGGAGAATTCAACACAGTCAAGCAGGATATGCCGGACCGTGACTCTCTCATCACAAGGGATACAAAACGGAGGATCCTCACCTTTCAATAGGTACTCATGTGTATATCGTGTATGGCCAATACGACACCGTCTTAAAATAACCTCTTCAAATCTGGACTGACAGCCCAAGTAGGTGTAACCAATATACAGTTTTATTTCATGTAATTTATTTATACCTACTTGGGTGTCCCACTTCTTCTGCATCAGATCACGGATGTAGGTTCTAATGCTTGCTTTGTAATCAGAGTATGGAATAAGAAGCGGTGTCACAGATTTGTTGAGTGCTGCCTTGGCAGCAAAATCGGCCATTGTGTTACCAGAAATGACTACGTGGCTGGGTAACCAACAAAAGACGATGTCGTATTGGCCAGTAGCAAGATTATTATCCAATTCAATAATATCAATTAAAAGTGGATGTTTACATGATAAATGTTTAATCGCCTGAAGACAAGAAAGAGAGTCTGAATAGATTATATATTGTTTACGTTTAGGGTGTCTTTGAATATATTTAAGTGTTGTTAATATGGCGTCACTTTCAGCTGTAAAAATAGAACTATTATCTGGTAATCTAGAAGATATTGTTCTTGATCCAATTACAGTGGCACAAGCCACTGCGCCACCATCCTTGAACCCATTTGTAAATAAGGATTTATAATTGCTATATTTATGTTTTAATTGATTATATTCTTGCTTATATTGTAATTCATTAGTCTCTGATTTTTTTTAATGTGGTCAATGTTAGGTCTACTTGAGGCTTGACCAACTGCCAAGGGGGAGAAGAAAGAAGACGGGAGGGAGCTATGTTTTCCAACTGAATGCCAGCAGCAGAAAGAAAGTGTTTAATTCTATGTCCGAGAGGCGGGACAAGAGAAGACTTTTTGTTGTATAAATCCTCATAAAGGGGATTGAAAACACAGTTATATGCAGGGTTAGAATGATTAGAGTACAATTTAGTAATGTACGGTAAAGCTAACTTTATACGGCGCTGCTCAAGAGAAGGTTCATCAGCCTCAACGTAGAGACTGTCAATAGGTGAAGTTCTAAAAGACCCAAGACAAAGTCTCAGACCTTGATGATGGACAGGATCAAGAAGTTTAAGATTGCTTTTGCAGGCTCCACCATAGACAATGGAGCCATAATCAAGTTTAGAACGAACTAGTGATCGATAGAGATGGATAAGGGTAGCTTGATCTCCTCCCCATTTAGAATTTGAAACCACTTTCAACAAGTCAAGTGCTTTCAGGCATTTAGCTTTAAGTGATTTAATATGTGGTAAAAAGGTTAAGTGAGAATCAAAGATAAGACCCATGAACTTGGCTTCCTTCACAACTTTAATGGCCGTCCCATCTAGAGATAGTTCAGGGTCTTTATGTGGTTTGTATTTTCGACAAAAACGTATGCAGTTAGTTTTCGATTTAGAAAATTTAAAGCCGTTTTCAAGACACCATTTATTAATCTTGTTTAAACACAACTGCAATTGCCGTTCAATGGTATGCATATTTTTCCCTCGACAAGAAATATTAAAATCATCCACAAATAACGATCCATCAATTGGATCGTTTAACACTTTTGATAATCTGTTGATCTTGATGCTAAAAAGAGTGACCGACAAAATACAAAACACCCTGATCCTGATTGTAATGATCAGACAGGGTAGAACCCACACGGACCTGGAATTGTCTGTTATTTAAAAAGTTGGCAATAAATTCAGGCAAACGACCTCGCAAGCCAAAGTCACATAACTCTCTCAAAATGCCATATTTCCAGGTAGTGTCATATGCTTTTTCAAGATCAAAAAAAAAAAGACACAGCATGTTTATTAATTAGTGCGTTCTTCACAAATGATTCCAGTCGCACTAAATGATCGACAGTACTTCTGTTTTTACGGAAACCACACTGTATATCTGTTATGAGATTATTTGTTTCCAAGTACCAAACAAGTCGATTATTTATCATGCGTTCCATGGTCTTGCAAACACAGCTAGTTAATGAAATCGGACGATAATTGGAAGCATCTGTATGATCACGTCCAGGTTTAGGTATTGGTACCACTATGGCATCACGCCATGAAGAAGGAAATTTCCCGGAAGTCCAAATATCATCAAAGTAAGTGCTTCAGGAGTTGATAATGTATGTTATCAGCTCCAGTAGCAGTATCATGAGCTTGATCAAGAGCAGTATGGAGTTCATGAATACAAAACGTTTCATTATAATCTTCCCCATTATCAGAATTGAAATTAATAGTTTTCTTTTCTTGTTGGTTTTTATACTGCTGAAATTTAGGTGTATAATTTGAAGAGGAAGAATGTTTAGCGAGAGTTTCGCCCAGTTTATTCGCAATATCTGACTTATCAGTAAGTAATTGATCTCCATGTTTAAGATGATGGACAGTAGATTTAGTACCTTTACCTTTGATGTTCTGGACCATGTTCCATACCTTGGACATAGGTGTCCGAGAATTTATTTTGGATACATAATTTTGCCAAGATTGGCGTTTGTTCTGTTTAAAAGTACGCCTCGCTTTAGCATTTAAAATATTAAATTGATTTAAATTATGCACCATAGGATGGCGACAGAAATAATGTTCTGCTTTTTTCCTTGCCTTCCTAGCTTGTTTGCACTGAACCATGGTTTTCGAATATGTGGAACTACAGAGGATTTTGGTATACACTCATCAGCTATGGAATTCAGTTCATCAGAAAACATTTGATAGTATCAGGAACGTCAATAAAACGTTCAGGTTTCGGCCTTCGTAATTGTAGGTACAGAAATGTGGGTCTGTGCAGTATTCATCTACATTTCAGGGGTTAAATATTTCGTTTACAGCTCTGAAATCGCGAAAGCTGTTGTGAAAAACGAAAGCTATATGTTTTCACAATCTACTATCACTTAGTTTTGTCTCCTGCTTTGCCTAGTTTTCGAGTTACAACCCTCGTTTTCATAGACGATTCTGTCAAAATCACTTGGTGTCGCTAGGTTGTAATCCGTGCTAGGAGGTATAAACCTATACGTTATTTGTAATCATTCACTTGATGCTCAGTTAATGAATTTATAACAGGTATAATCAGTGGTAACGCCACTTAGATTACCCGAAAAAGGCCCCCATTTGGCATTTCTTGTGTCTGGATCGATCAAAGGATTAACCGATAACACGCTGACTGATTAACTAGTTTTATGCGGATTTAAATGGGGGATTTGTCAAAAGGTAGTGTTTACGTATGTACATTTACTAATCTATACTGAATACATTCTGTCGTGTCTGTGTCTATGTAAAAACAATACCCTTCTTTCAAAGGATTAACGGTCAATATGTTGATTGATTGCTCATTATTGGCTAACTAAATAACTTTTTAAAAAGAATGACGGACATTTTGCAATTAGTTGCCAGGTGTGCTATCTTATGTAACCAGTGAAACTATACAGCAATGTGAAAAACTTGAAACGATACATCACGTTTTCGTATATTAGACTGTTAAAAGACACATCACTTGGGAAATCTGCAGATGAATAATATATCACTCGTTTTTGTGGATATTGGCGCATACATTCCTCGAACACAAGGTAATAGCCTGACATTGCTCCTGTAACTTTAATTTTAATATTTGCATTTTTGTTTTAATAAGTTGTAGCTTTCAACAAAATCATTGTTTTCGTTGTGAGGTGTAATGATGCAGACGACATACACTAGGGCGTGCATGCGAATTGTGATTCATATAGGCAAACTATAAAATGTCTACATATTATATTCCTGTTATACATTCTTCTTTATTAAGATTCAAAATGCATACAAGTATGATTATAAAGTAATTACGATTATGAGACCAAGTATAAAGACGTATATTGACAAGTGTTTACATACTGGTGAGTGAACGTTACAAACCAAGTAAATTCAGCAAGTGAGGAAATCTATCGAAGTACTTTCACTTCGACACCAACCTCGCTTAGGTTATGTTACAGGTTGTGCCATACAAACTCCTTCTGGTAATGATTCAAATACATATTTAACTACTAGTAGAAAGTAGCTTTGATTTTCTAACTTGATGAAAACAAACCATAATCTCATTAATTCAAATGGATTTGACTTCACGATTTTCAAAAATGGCGCCGCCCTGTCTTATGATGAATGCTATTTAAGTTCTACTGGTAGTAAAATATGTATTTTATTGCTGGACAATATAGGATTTTGCATGACATTGCATAAATCATAACAATTTCACTCTTGGAAGTGAGGTGGAGTTCAATATAATATTGCTTGCAATATAAATGTCACTTCGACCCCCACCTTGCTTGCTTGGAAGACGTCCTTATGTTAAAACTTGTGTCATGCAAAATCCTTTTGGCCATGATTCAAATGCATATTTGTCTACTAGTAAAAAGTACTTTTAATTTTCTAACTTGATGAGGCACCCGTGAACGGCCACCTCCTCATGGTGGGTGCTGGGTAACGCTGAGAGCCGTTCACCTGGTCGTGGACCTGGGGGGATATTTGGTCCACCTACCCGTTTGCCGCTGGTTGCCGTGGCCCTGAGTCGGCGGATCCTGGTGGTTGAGGGCAATAGGGGCCTGCTACCGTGTTCCTGTTGCCTAATACACCCCTTTGGCCCTGACCGCCTAGACGGGTGGTTGAATGGGCCCGGTGCAACCAATCGGCTGGTCATGCCAAGCCCTGAGCACTACATTTCATTGCTCGATCATTGTTTGGCTTGGTATTAATTTCAACACAATATTTAAATATACATATATACATATGCTATGATACATGTGTTTGTTTTTAATGGAGAAAATTTGCCTAGATGCCAGTGTCAGAAGGTGGTGGCTCATGGGCCAATCTGGTAGAATTATTAATTATTAATTTTTTTGTTTGAGTATATCATCTGAGTGTACTTGGTGCTGCAAGTAGGAAACCCACTTGCAATTAGCATTGTCCTTGTGATACTGCGTGGTGGGTGGGGAACCCGGATGTTGAATCAAAATAATCTTACCATGGTCTACCAATCCCCAACCAAAACTCCCAAAACGTCAGCTCGACAATGATACTAAACAGAGGTCATCCAACTCAACAATTGGCCGAGTTTCCTGGTTCTCAATACTGTAGACAAGACACCACTGAAACCAATCTCTTTTGTAATCTCTAAGGGCATGTATGGCATCGCAGGTGAGGTGAAGAACATAAACCGCTTGCGTTCAGGATCTTTTCTGATTGAATGCAGCAGGAAACAACAAGCCACTGACTTGATGAATACAGAAACGTTTGCTGGAATCCAGGTTTCAGTTACTGAACACAGAACACTGAACAGCAGCAAAGGCATCATTAGAGACAGAGATCGTTTGTTGGCCGAAATGTCAGAACTGGACATCGTTTCTGAAATGAAAGATCTGGGAGTCACATATGTCAAGCGATTCACCACCCGCAAAAAACAATGACGTCATTCCAACAAACACGTGCCTCTTTTCCTTCACTTCACCAAATCCTCCTAAGTGTGTCAAGGTTGGTTACTGCACTGTCAGTTGATGTTTACATTACAAAATCTTTGCGATGTTTCAGATGCCAAAAATATGGTCATGGTGTCAACACGTGCACGAAGCCAATAACATGTGCTCACTGTAGCGAGACTTCACACGTAACTGAAGATTGTGAACGTACTTTAAAAAAATGCACAAACTGTTCAAACTGTAATCATTCATCCAAACACTGTACAGTATGGAAAAAACAAATGGAAATCAACAAAGTTAAATTTACTCAATACATTACCTTCGCCGATGCTAAAAAGATTGGTGAATAAACAGTACCTAATGTTTCATATGCACCAGTCATTAAGACACAGTCTGAAAGTTTGCTAAGAGTAAATTCGACAGTCACTAGTTTTTCAATAGAGTGTCAAACAGATTTGACTTGGGTAACAGCTGACCCTCCTCACCTTCTTATACCTGAAGAACAGTCTACTCAGACTTCGCAGCCATGTATAAACTGCCAGATCCAAGTTCAAGATGAAGTACAGTTATTGCCTCAGTCCACTCAGAAGACTCGTCCAGAAACAAGTTCAAAGCAGTTAAAAATACATGCAAGACTAGGGCAGAAACAGTGAAAAAAGCTGTCAGAGCTTCTAAGGCTTCGGAGAACCATCTTCAATTATTTAACAAATATGGTTCATTGGAGGACATGGGTGTGTCAGAAAACATCCATCCCAGGGCACACAGATTGTTGCCCTAAAAAAAACAAGGGCTAGATCCCCTATCCTTTCACCTAAAAGATAGGTCATTTAACTAATATCGTACAGTGGAATTGTAGAGGTCTAAGAACTAACTTCAATGAACTACAGCTTTTAGTCCAGGATCTCACACCATCCGCATTCTGTTTGAATGAAACACATCTGAAATAGACAGATATTTTTAACCTACGCCAGTTTAACGTTTTTATCACTCTCTTTCCCCTCCGGGTGATAGAGCTACTGGGTGTTCTACTATTCTTATACGGCCAGATGTTATTCAGAGCCCTATTATACAAAACACTAACCTCCAAGCTGTTGCAGTGCGACTGACTCCGGGTGGAGCATTTACACTATGTTCTCTGTATATTCCGCCTTCTTCAACACTTCAACATACTGACATTCAATCACTCTATGGCCAGCTCCCCAAGCCATGTGTTATTATGGGTGACCTAAACGGTCACATCCCACTTTGGGGCAGTACTAACACTAATACTAACGGCAAAATAATTGAAGATTTCATTTCAAATAATGACCTGTGCATATTCGATGATAATTCAAGCACCTATCTGCATCCTGTAACTGGCACTTATTCTTCTCTGGGTTTATCTCTCGCCGACTCTAACCTCCTCAATGAATTTGATTGGTCTGTTCATAATGACCTTTGTGGAAGTGACCACTTCCCAACTATCCTCTCAGATTTTACTCCATCCGATTCTCCATCTTTTACTAGATGGAACTTTTCGAAGGCTAACTGGTCTTACATCAAACTATGTGTGAATCAAAACTGCGACCTGAAAGTTTCATTGATAATTATCATTGATCCAATTCAAACTTTTGAATCCAATTCAGACATTCTAAATAAAATAGCTGATGAGTGTATAACAAAGTCCTCCACGACTCCACATGTACTAAAACCGTGGTTCAATGCAGATTGAAGACAGGCCAGAAAAGCGAGGAAAAAAGCAGAACATTATTTTCGCCGTCATCCAACTGTCCATAACCTAGATAAATTCAAAATACTGAATGCAAAGGCGCGTCGAAACTATAAACAAAACAAAAACGACAATCGCGGAGAAATTATGCCTCCAAACTTAATTCACACACGCCAGGGTCCAAAGTATGGAACATGGTTCAAAGAATTAAAGGCAAAGGTTCCAAATCTGCCGTACACCATCTCAAAAATAATTTACTTACTGACAAATGTCAAATTGCAAATAAAATTGACGAAACTCTAGCCAAACATTCTTCATCAGCAAATTATGTCCCTGAGTTTCAGAGATATGAGAAACAACAGGAGAAGACAAACTCATTTTAAATCAGATAACGGTGAAGACTATAATGAAATGTTTTCATTACATGAGCTATATACTGCTCTTGAACAAGCTCATGACACAGCAGCGGGTGGTGACAATATTCACTATCAGCTGCTGAAACATTTGCCTGAACCACGTCTGGTCACACTTTTAGATATATTTGACAAAATATGGACATCTGGAAACTTTCCTCCTTCTTGGTGTAATGCCATTGTAATCCCTGTATCCAAAACTGGTAAGGATCATAGAGATTCTTCCGTCGTTTACCTCATGTTATGTCACAGTTTTTAAAAGACGGACAGTTTCAAGACCGAGTGGGTTCAACCCTGTCTGACCATTATAATCAGGATCAGGGTGTTCCACAAGGCAGCATTTTGTCTGTCACATTATTTAGTATTAAGATCAACAGTTTATCCAAGGTTTTAAACGATTCCATTGATGGATCACTTTTTGTGGATGATTTTAATATTTCTTGTCACAGTAAAAATATGCATACTATTGAAAGACAATTGCAGTTGTGTTGAAACAAAATAAATAAATGGTGTCTTGAAAACGGCTTTAAATTTAAACTAATTGTATACACTTTTGCAGAACATATAAGCCACAAAAGGACCCTGAGCTATCTCTAAATGGCACTCCCATCAAAGTTGTAAAGGAGGCCAAGTTCTTGGGACTTATTTTCGATTCTCATTTAACCTTCTTACCGCACATTATATCTCTTAAAGCTAAATGCCTGAAGGCACTAGATTTGTTGAAAGTTGTTTCCAACTCAATTGGGAAGGGGACCAAACTACTGTCTTACACTTATATCGATCACTCGTCCGTTCAAAACTTGATTATGGCTACATCGTACATGTAGAAGCCTGCAAAAGCAACCTCAACCTTCTTGATTCTGTCCACCACCAAGGTCTAAGACTTCGTCTTGGGTCCTTTAGAACCTCCCCTGTTGACGGTCTCTACGTTGAGGCCGATGAACCATCTCTTTCACAAGGTCGTATAAAAATGTCTTTACAACACATTACTAAATTATATTCTAATGAATCTAACCCTGCCCATGACTGTGTTTTCAATCCGCTTTATGAGGATTTGTATAACAAAAAGTCTTCTCTTGTCCCGCCTCTAGGGCACAGAATTAAACCCTTTCTTTCTTCGGCCGGCATTGAGCTGGAAAGTATATCGCTTTCCCGTCCTCTTTCTTCTCCTCCTTGGCAACTGGTTAGGCCAAATGTGGACCTAACATTAACTTCATTTAAAAAATCAGAAACTAATGAATTAAAAACTAAATATAGCAATCATAAACCCTTATTTACAGATGGTTCCAAGGACGGTGGTGCAGTAGCTTGTGCCACTGACATTGGATCCAGAACAATATATTAATATCTTCTAGAATTCCAGAGAACAGCTTTACTTTTACTGCAGAAGCAAACGCCATATTAACAGCTCTTAAATATATTGAAAGACACCCTAAACGTAAACAATATATAATCTATTCAGATTCTCTGTCTTGCCTTCAGGCGATTAAAAATATTTCTTGTAAACATCCACGTTTAATAGAAATTATTGAATTGTATAATGTTCTTGCTACTGGCCAATACGACATCGTTTTTCGTTGGTTACCCAGCCACGTTGGAATTTCTGGGAATACACTGGCTGGCCTTGTTGCTAAGGCAGCACTCAAACAATCTGTGACACCACTTCTTATTCCCTATACTGATTATAAAGCTACCGTTAGATCTTACATCCGTGATCTGATGCAGAAGAGGTGGGACACTCAAGGAGGTATCAACAAATTACATGAAACAAAACCCTACACTTACTTGGGTTGTCAGTCAAGATTTGAAGAGGTCATCATGCGACGATGTCGTATTGGCCACACACGATATACACATGAATATTTGTTTAAAGGTGAAGATCCTCGGTTTTGTATCCCTTGTGATGAAAGAATCACAATCAAGCATGCTTGACTGTGTGGAATATACCATCACAAGGGATAACTATTTTAAATCAAGAACTATGAAGGATCTTTTTAGTAATGTTAGTGCTCATTTAATCATTGCGTTTTAAAAAGAATTAGACCTGTTACATGACCTGTAAATAGATTAATACTTTATGATAGCAACTAAGATTTTTAGTGGCTGTATCCTCGAAGGGGGATGAAGTACCGTAAAAGTATTAATAATAATAATAATAATAATAGGTCCATCCATGGTACGACCCTGAACATGTCCAGGGCGTCCTGGAAAATTCCAGCTACAAACTTCTCTGGAATAGGCCAATATACAGCCTGAGACGAATTCCAGCCAACAAACCTGATCTTGTCCTTTTTGATAAAACCAATGAAATTATTTATATCATTGAATTTTCTGTCCCTTTTGACAGCAATGTGATTGGCGAGATTCAGGAAAAGCATGATAAATATGCGGACCTCGCCTTTGAAATGTCTCACTTGCATCCCAAGTACACTGTCGTCAGGCTCCCCATTGTTCTCGGTGCCCTTGGTTTGGTACCTCCTGATCTCTTGGCGCAGATGAGGAGAGTGCCCGGTTTCTCCACCGGGAGCACAGCCCTTCTGACAATCTGGGTAATGCAGAAGGCTGCAGTGTTGGGGAGCCTTCATATTCTCCGGAAAGTTCTTGGTGGGTTCGACTAGGCAGTGTTTCCTGGGAGAAGTCCCATTCGCTGTCTGGGCTGCGTGTAGAGGGGGCGAGGGCCCTGAGCTGATGATGAGCTTGACCAGCCTGACTGTGCCAGGATCACCCGAACCCTCTCTGCTGCATTTCTATCTCAATCTGTAAATAATAATAATAATAATAATAATAATAATAATAAGCACAGCCCTTCTGACAATCTGGGTAATGCAGAAGGCTGCAGTGTTGGGGAGCCTCCATATTCTCCGGAAAGTTCTTGGTGGGTTCGACAAGGCAGTGTTTCCTGGGAGAAGTCCCATTCGCTGTCTGGGCTGCGTGTAGAGGGGGCGAGGGCCCTGAGCTGATGATGAGCTTGACCAGCCTGACTGTGCCAGGATAACCCGAACCCTCTCTGCTGCATTTTCATTCTAATCTGTAAAAAAAAAATAATAATAATAATAATAAGGGCCTGATGATGTACACCTCTCCGTGGTGGGCCTAGATAGGGGAATTTTATTCCCTGAACTGAACGTACATCACCCAGTTAGGGCTGACCCCCCGAAGCTGGTTTTTACTGGGTTACAGACAAACAAGGAGAAAAACATCTTACAACTCCGCAGCCCAGTCAGCCTTCCTCCGGTAGTGACACCAACCACACTGGAGATGGGACTTGCCCCAGGGGAAGGCACAGAACCCGACCAAGAATATCTTGGTCACAACATCTAAAATCCACACTACTTGAGTGTGCGATGGCGACTGGATGGCCTGACAATTCACGCATAAATGGCAAATCGCTTAAGCTGCATTGGGACAATGCCATGCCCGTGTATGCTTACCTGACGGAGCAAAATCTCCGAGATCAACTCCGGAGGCTAAAACATCTTATGCCCCGTGAGCCAGTTCAACCCACAACTGGTGCCCGTCAGGAACCTTTGCAAGAGCAAAATACTCAAGTGGCAGCAGACCCAAAACTTCTTATGGACGTCCGCGTCAACCTCTTTCCTCTTCCTGGTGGAAACTCTTCCGAGAAAGAGCCAATTGGCCCCGAAATTTTGGACCCTCAATCTTCCTCTTCTTCAGTTGCAGACCTTACCGAAAACCCTGTTTATATTTTGTTTACTTCTATTTATGAGGAAATTTGTGATTTACCTTTAGAGAAACGGTGGCCAATTAAACAACTAAACATGTCTTTTCCCAAAAATGAAATTGATTTACTTAATGAAATTATCTCTTTAAAACTTCCTGCGGACTGTTCATCACATGAAGTAAATTGTTGTGTCTATGCTGCCGCTCGAACCTTGGAGGAACTTCACACAGTTTCCAAAGAAAAGTCTTCTAATACTACTAAAAATAAACCAAGAAAAAACCGGTTTCAAGTAAAATTAACAGAAACTAGAAAATATATTTCCTGGATAGAGCTGTGCCTGAAATTAAGATCATCAGGGAATCCCATGTCTAAACGACAAAAGGCAATCTGGAGAAAATTAAAATTACAGTACAAAACAACAAAAGAAAATGTACTTCTCCAAATTGTCGATTCCCTTAAGGCAAAAATAAAAGTTTGGACTGAAAGAAAGAAAAAATGGGAAAAGAGAAACAAATTTATCAAACAAAATAAACTTTTCAAAAATAATGAAAAGCAATTCTATAGGCAACTTAAAACAAGTGGTGATGGTGAGCATGATAAACGGCCTCCCATGGCTGCCAATGAAAGGTTCTGGAAACAGTTGTGGTCTGTACCCGGCAACTGTAACCTGGAGGCACCATGGGTCAGTGATTATGACCATGCAATGCATGAGAAAGTAACTAGGTCGTTTGTGTGTTACATCTCACCAGATGGCCTTAAAATTGTCATTAAAAAGTCCAAATCTAATACAGCTCCAGGGCCTGATGGCATTCGAAACCGGTACTGGAAACTGTTTCCCTGTGTCCAAGCACCACTCCTTCACTGTTTCCATTCTCTTGTGGATACAGGTGATGTTCCTCCATGGTTCTGCAAAGGTCGCACAATACTCCTTCCCAAAACAGGAGACTTGACTGATCCCCAAAACATCCGCCCTATCACATGTCTAAATACTCAATATAAATTATTCACAGGGTGTTTGACAAACCTCGTGTCATGTTACTGCTCTTCCAATGAGATAATTTACAGGGAGCAGAAAGGGGCGAGAAAGGGATGTTGGGGGTGCAAGGATCAACTTCTTGTACAGAAAATGATTTTGGAAGAGGCTAAAACCTATCACCGCAACCTTTCCATGTGCTGGATAGACTACAAAAAGGCATACGACTCTGTCCCTCACGAATGGATTCTGAAGTCTCTTCAGTGTATTGACCTCCCTGAGCGATTACTTGATTTACTCAAGTCTTTAATGAGTTGCTGGTCGACTCAACTTGAGATGTACTCACAAGGGCAGGTGCAGACTTCGGAATCTATTCCAATTAGAAGGGGAATTTTCCAGGGGGACTCCTTTAGTCCTTTGCTTTTTTGTCTGTCTCTGAATCCTTTCTGCTCAATAGGGAGGAGGGCTATCATCCCGGACCTCCTCAGCACAGATCCCCAACACCTCTTACTCATCTCCTCTACATGGATGACATCGAGCTCCTTGCCAAGGTAGAGACCAATTTGAAAGATCAGGTTCTCCTTGTCGAGTCCGTCTCTAATGATATAGGCATGACGTTTGGACTCGACAAATGTAATACTCTTCATTTGAAACGTGGCAAGGTAACTAATGATGGATCGGTCAAGTTACAAGGGGGAGGAGTTATTGAGCATCTTGTGGAAGATCAGGCCTACACCTATCTTGGAATGCAAGTTCGAGACAAGCTCCAGAATGCCCTGATTCAAGATAAACTTCGGGCCGAGTATAAATCTCGTTTAAAGAAAATCTGGAGTTCAGAGCTAAATGCTCGAAACAAAGTCAAAGCCACCAATACTTTTGCTGTGCCAGTCCTCTCCTATTCCTTTGGAGTAGTGGATTGGACAAAACAAGACATCCAGAGTCTTGACCGCCTGACCAGAAGGATCATGTCTGATAACAGAGCACACCACCCTCGTTCCTCTCTTAATCGTTTATATATGCCAATCAATTCAGGAGGTCGGGGTTTGATTAATGTGGAAGCTCTTCATGACAGAATGTTATTGTGTACTTTTGCACATATTTATTTGTCAGATGATCCTCTGGTGATGCACGTCAAGATTCATGATGAAAGCAAGGAATTCCACAGCTACTTTAAGCGTGCCAAGGTTGTTGGACACAATTTGAAATTTGAAGTTGATTTTGTTGATGGCGATGTACTGCTGGACGGTACAGTGATGGGAGTAAACCAGGTGAAGTCTTTCACCAAGTCTGCCCAGAGTCGGTCCTTTGTGGAGAAGCTCTCTCAGAAGCCATTGCATCGTGTGTATATGCAGTGTGTGGAACAGAACAGCAATCCAACCGACTCCTTCGCCTGGATGAAGTCGGCTGGTCTCAAATGTGAAACTGAGGGCTTCCTTTGTGCTGCTCAGGACCAGTCACTTCCCACTCGCAATCGCCAGAATGTGATTCTTAAAGAAAACATCAATATGAAATGTCGTCTTTGCAATCAATTTACAGAGACTGTCCAACACCTTGTCAGTGGATGCCCTTCCTTGGTACAAACAGCATATCTTAAAAGACATGATGGCATGGCTCGCTGCTTTTATTATCGTCTCCGCCATGCCTGTGGCTTTGACTCCGAGGTCCATCCATGGTACGACCCTGAACATGTCCAGGGCGTCCTGGAAAATGGTGATTTTAAACTTCTCTGGAATAGGCCAATATACAGCCTGAGACGAATTCCAGCCAACAAACCTGATCTTGTCCTTTTTGATAAAACCAATGAAATTATTTATATCATTGAATTTTCTGTCCCTTTTGACAGCAATGTGATTGGCAAGATTCAGGAAAAGCATGATAAATATGCGGACCTCGCCTTTGAAATGTCTCGTTTGCATCCCAAGTACACTGTCGTCAGGCTCTCCATTGTTCTCGGTGCCCTTGGTTTGGTACCTCCTGATCTCTTGGCGCAGATCAGGAGAGTGCCCGGGTTCTCCACCGGGAGCACAGCCCTTCTGACAATCTGGGTAATGCAGAAGGCTGCAGTGTTGGGAAGCCTCCATATTCTCCGGAAAGTTCTTGGTGGGTTCGACTAGGCAGTGTTTCCTGGGAGAAGTCCCATTCGCTGTCTGGGCTGCGTGTAGAGGGGGCGAGGGCCCTGAGCTGATGATGAGCTTGACCAGCCTGACTGTGCCAGGATCACCCGAACCCTCTCTGCTGCATTTTCATTCTAATCTGTAAAATAATAATAATAATAATAATAATAATAATAATAAAGGGCCTGATGATGTACGCCTCTGGGCCTGATGATGTACGCCTCTGGGCCTGATGATGTACGCCTCTGGGCCTGATGATGTACGCCTCTCCGTGGTGGGCCTAGATAGGGGAATTTTATTCGCTGAACTGAACGTACATCACCCAGTTAGGGCTGACCCCCCGAAGCTGGTTTTCTTACTGGGTTACAGCAAGACAAGAAGAATTCAATCTTTCACTTCCGCAGCCCAGTCAGCCTTCCTCCGGTAATGCCACAAACCATACTGGAGATGGGACTTGCCCCAGGGGAAGGCACAGAACCCGACCAAGAATATCTTGGTCACACCATCTCAAATCCACACTACTAGAGTGTGCGACAGCGACAGGATGGCCTGAAAATCCACGAATTAACGGCAAGTCGCTGAAGCTGCATTGGGACAATGCCATGCCCATGTATGCTTACCTGACGGAGCAAAATCTCCGAGATCAACTCCGGCGGCTAAAACATCTTATGCCCCGTGAGCCAGTTCAACCCACAACTGGTGCCCGTCAGGAACCTTTGCAAGAGCAAAATGCTCAAGTGGCAGCAGACCCAAAACTTCTGATGGACGTCCGCGTCAACCTCTTTCCTCTTCCTGGTGGAAACTCTTCCGAGAAAGAGCCAATTGGCCCCGAAATTTTGGACCCTCACTCTTCCTCTTCTTCAGTTGCAGACCTTACCGAAAATTCTGTGTACATTTTGTTTACATCTATTTATGAGGAAATTTGTGATTTACCTTTAGAGAAACGGAGGCCAATTAAACAACTAAACGTGTCTTTTCCCAAAAATGAAATTGATTTACTAAATGAAATTATCTCTTCAAAACTTCCTGCGGACTGTTCATTACATGAAGTAAATTGTTGTGTCTATGCTGCCGCTCGAACCTTGGAGGAACTTCACACAGTTTCCAAAGAAAAGTCCTCTAATACTAAAATCAATAAACCAAGAAAAAACCGGTTTCAAGTCAAGTTAACAGAAACTAGGAAATATATTTCCTGGATAGAGCTGTGCCTGAAATTAAGATCATCAGGGAATCCCATGTCTAAACGACAAAAGGCAATTTGGAGAAAAATAAAATTACAGTACAAGACAACAAAAGAAAAGGTACTTCTCCAAATAGTCGATTCCCTTAAGGCAAAAATAAAAATTTGGACTGAAAGAAAGAAAAAATGGGAAAAGAGAAACAAATTTATCAAACAAAATAAGCTTTTCAAAAATAATGAAAAGCAATTTTACAGGCAACTCAAGACAAGTGGTGTTGATGAGCATGATAAACGGCCTCCCATGGCTGCCAGTGAAAGGTTCTGGAAACAGTTGTGGTCTGTACCCGGCAACTGTAACCTGGAGGCACCATGGGTCAGTGATTATGACCACGCAATGCATGAGAAAGTAACTAGGTCATTTGTCTGTTACATCTCCCCAGATTGCCTGAAGACTGTTATAAAGATGTCCAAATCTAATACAGCTCCAGGGCCTGATGGCATTCGAAACCGGTACTGGAAACTGTTTCCCTGTGTCCAAGCACCATTACTTCACTGTTTCAATTCTCTTGTGGATACAGGTGATGTTCCTCCATGGTTCTGCAAAGGTCGCACAATACTCCTTCCCAAAAAGGGAGACTTGACTGATCCCAAAAACTTCCGCCCTATCACATGTCTAAATACTCAATATAAATTATTCACAGGGTGTTTGTCAAACCTCGTGTCATGTTACTGCTCTTCCAATGAGATAATTTACAGAGAGCAGAAGGGGGCGAGAAAGGGATGTTGGGGGTGCAAGGATCAACTTCTTGTACAGAAAATGATTTTGGAAGAGGCTAAAACCTATCACCGCAACCTCTCCATGTGCTGGATAGACTACAAAAAGGCATACGACTCTGTCCCTCACGAATGGATTCTGAAGTCTCTTCAGTGTATTGACCTCCCTGAGCGACTACTTCATTTACTCAAGTCTTTAATGAGTTGCTGGTCGACTCAACTTGAGATGTACTCGCAAGGAGAGGTGCAGACTTCGGAGTCTATTCCAATCAGAAGGGGAATATTTCAGGGGGACTCCTTCAGTCCATTGCTTTTTTGTCTGTCTCTAAATCCTTTGAGTTTCCTGCTCAACGGGGAGGAAGGGTACCATCCCGGACCTCCTCAGCACAGATCCCCAACACCTCTCACTCATCTCCTCTATATGGATGACATCGAGCTCCTTGCCAAAGGAGAGACCAATTTGAAAGAACAGGTTCTCCTTGTCGAGTCCTTCTCTAATGATATTGGCATGACGTTTGGACTCGACAAATGTAATACACTTCATCTGAAACGTGGCAAGGTAACTAATGATGGATCGGTCAAGTTACAAGGGGGAGGAGTTATTGAGCATCTTGTGGAAGATCAGGCCTACACCTATCTTGGAATGCAAGTTCGAGACAAGCTCCAGAATGCCCAGATTCAAGATAAACTTCGGGCCGAGTATAAATCTCGTTTAAAGAAAATCTGGAGTTCAGAGCTAAATGCTCGACACAAAGTCAAAGCCACCAATACTTTTGCTGTGCCAGTCCTCTCCTACTCCTTTGGAGTAGTTGATTGGACAAAACAAGACATCCAGAGTCTTGACCGCCTGACCAGAAGGATCATGTCTGATAACAGAGCACACCACCCTCGCTCCTCTCTTAATCGTTTATATATGCCAATCAATTCGGGAGGTCGGGGTTTGATTAATGTGGAAGCTCTTCATGACAGAATGTTATTGTGTACTTTTGCACATATTTATTTGTCAGATGATCCTCTGGTGATGCACGTCAAGATTCATGATGAAAGCAAGGAATTCCACAGCTACTTTAAGCGTGCCAAGGTTGTTGGACACAATTTGAAATTTGAAGTTGATTTTGTTGATGGCGATGTACTGCTGGACGGTACAGCGATGGGAGTAAACCAGGTGAAGTCTTTCACCAAATCTGCCCAGAGTCGGTCCTTTGTGGAGAAACTGTCTGAGAAGCCACTGCATCGTGTGTATATGCAGTGTGTGGAACAGAACAGCAATCCAACCGACTCCTTCGCCTGGATGAAGTCGGCTGGTCTCAAATGTGAAACTGAGGGCTTCCTTTTTGCTGCTCAGGACCAGTCACTTCCCACTCGCAATCGCCAGAATGTGATTCTTAAAGAAAACATCAATATGAAATGTCGTCTTTGCAATCAATTTACAGAGACTGTCCAACACCTTGTCAGTGGATGCCCTTCCTTGGCACAAACAGCATATCTTAAAAGACATGATGGCATGGCTCGCTGCTTTTATTATCGTCTCCGCCATGCCTGTGGCTTGGACTCCGAGGTCCATCCATGGTATGACCCTGAACATGTCCAGGGCGTCTTGGAAAATGATGCTTTTAAACTTCTCTGGAATAGGCCAATATACAGCCTGAGACGAATTCCAGCCAACAAACCTGATCTTGTCCTTTTTGATAAAACCAATGAAATTATTTATATCATTGAATTTTCTGTCCCTTTTGACAGCAATGTGATTGGCAAGATTCAGGAAAAGCATGATAAATATGCGGACCTCGCCTTTGAAATGTCTCGCTTGCATCCCAAGTACACTGTCGTCAGGCTCCCCATTGTTCTCGGTGCCCTTGGTTTGGTACCTCCTGATCTCTTGGCGCAGATCAGGAGAGTGCCCGGGTTCTCCACTGGGAGCACAGCCCTTCTGACAATCTGGGTAATGCAGAAGGCTGCAGTGTTGGGGAGCCTTCATATTCTCCGGAAAGTTCTTGGTGGGTTCGACTAGGCAGTGTTTCCTGGGAGAAGTCCCATTCGCTGTCTGGGCTGCGTGTAGAGGGGGCGAGGGCCCTGAGCTGATGATGAGCTTGACCAGCCTGACTGTGCCAGGATCACCCGAACCCTCTCTGCTGCATTTTCATTCTAATCTGTAAAAATAATAATAATAATAATAATAATAATAATAATGCTGTTGCATCGTGTGTACATGCAGTGTGTGGAACAGAACAGCAATCCAACCGACTCCTTCGCCTGGATGAAGTCGGCTGGTCTCAAATGTGAAACTGAGGGCTTCCTTTGTGCTGCTCAGGACCAGTCACTTCCCACTCGCAATCGCCAGAATGTGATTCTTAAAGAAAACATCAATATGAAATGTCGTCTTTGCAATCAATTTACAGAGACTGTCCAACACCTTGTCAGTGGATGCCCTTCCTTGGCACAAACAACATATCTTAAAAGACATGATGGCATGGCTCGCTGCTTTTATTATCGTCTCCGCCATGCCTGTGGCTTTGACTCCGAGGTCCATCCATGGTATGACCCTGAACATGTCCAGGGCGTCCTGGAAAATGATGCTTTTAAACTTCTCTGGAATAGGCCAATATACAACCTGAGACGAATTCCAGCCAACAAACCTGATCTTGTCCTTTGTGATAAAACCAATGAAATTATTTATATCATTGAATTTTCTGTCCCTTTTGACAGCAATGTGATTGGCAAGATTCAGGAAAAGCATGATAAATATGCGGACCTCGCCTTTGAAATGTCTCGCTTGCATCCCAAGTACATTGTCGTCAGGCTCCCAATTGTTCTCGGTGCCCTTGGTTTGGTACCTCCTGATCTCTTGGCGCAGATCAGAAGAGTGCCCGGGTTCTCCACCGGGAGCACAGCCCTTCTGACAATCTGGGTAATGCAGAAGGCTGCAGTGTTGGGGGCCTCCATATTCTCCGGAAAGTTCTTGGTGGGTTCGACTAGGCAGTGTTTCCTGGGAGAAGTCCCATTCGCTGTCTGGGCTGCGTGTAGAGGGGGCGAGGGCCCTGAGCTGATGATGAGCTTGACCAGCCTGACTGTGCCAGGATCACCCGAACCCTCTCTGCTGCATTTTCATTCTAATCTGTAAAAAATAATAATAATGTCCATTTGTATGGCGCCGTGTCCACACACTAGTGTATGCTCATGCTATTGTCCTCCTGAGAGGGTATGTAAGTCCCAAAACGGTTTAAGTCAGATTTAATCTTCCTTTTTTTTAGTCGTAGAATATGTGTCATTTTAATTTGTGGCTAATCTTGCATACAGTCGCCAACAGCTGAGGGGATGGTGTAAATCCAGCCAGGGACCATGCAGTTGTTACAACAACTTAATCAGCTGTTGAAATTAAACAGGGCTCAATCCTAAATACTGCTCTGCCACCATATTGGCTACACTGGTAACGACCCAAGACATACCTTCAGCTTCGAAGAGTTTCATCTCCCCCCTCTATATAGGCTCCCTGATTGTAGCTTGCTCTTTGTTTGTTCAAAGTATTATTGAATATTTTGGGATTGTCTGTGTTATATTTTGCTAATTCAAACGTGATTTCTTAGACCTTTGTCACGGAAATTTATTAAACGTAACACGAGTATGTATGATAGAATGAGTAATTTAAAACGGAGATGGCCGAGCGCTTGGCAGCGATGATTGAATTAACATCATAGGAGGGAAAGGATGGGGTTTGCAGCAGACTGGATGATTTTGAAAGAAAACTTAAGGTGGCAGATAAGGCCTATTTACTGCCAGCTCAAGGGACTAGCACTCATGGTAAACTTTCAAGAACCATAGTCATTAAGAACTTGAAGGAATCAAGAGTAAACAGAATGGCGTATGTGTGTGGTTAATAGTCAAAATCTACCTGGTATACGTTGATCTGTACAGCTTTGGACAAGCTACGTCAACGATATATTGCCAAGAAACATAATTGTCCTGTGTCAAAATTTAATATACTTATGTCTTCTTACCAAACATCAGTTGTTGGCGATTCAGCCTGTTTTGTTTACGATGCCTCGCATCTCATGCCTCGCATGCAAAGTAAACTATTTCATACCTTATTTACACCTCTGCAATGCACATATATGAATTCACTGAAGAAGACAGATATCTCAGAGTACAGAGGAAACAAAGATTTTGTACCAACATATGACGAAGAAATTGTTCTTAGTCTTCGTCGATTTTCATGCAGCATTTGATACTGTTTGGAGCTATGGTCTTTGGTAACAAATGATTAGGAGTAATATTGGTGGAAAATGTTTACGTGTTATCCGGGACATGTATCAAAATAATCTTGTATTGTACATGATGGGATTGAATCCCTTTTCTTCTGTGGCACCCATGAAGAGCCACCTCCTCGTGGTGGGTGCTGGGTAACGCTAAGTGCTCTTCTCCCGTGTGGACCCGGGGCAGAATGTGTCCACAGCACCCCATTGCTGGTCGTAAGAGGCGACCAAATTGGGCAACCTGTTTGCCGTGGGTTGCGTCCCGTGTCGGTGGAGGACGGTAGTCTGGTGGTTGAGGGCAGTAGGAGACTGTACATTTTATCTCCTTTTGCTCAACACACCACTTCGGCCCTGACTTCACCTAGACGGGTGGTAGAACTGGCCCAGTTCTATCAATCGGCTGGTCACTCCAAGCCCTGAGCTGAAACTATGATATGCTCAAAACTTTATGAAACTGTTGATTTGATTTTTCATGCTTGGCCAAACTATTTGGATTCCGTGATTACACGATGCCATTTAGAAAGTGGTCAAATGCAACATATGTCATATTTGGGATTTCACTTTCTTAGTAAAGTACAAATTCTAGTACTCTTTTTCGGTTGAGTCCCATCCGGGATTCGAACCCGCACCCTCAGAGTCAGGCACCTAATCGCCAGCAGGCACCTAATCGCCAGCACACAAAGTCAGCCGCCTAGCCCGCTCAGCGGCAGTGGAAGTCGCGGTGGCTGAGCGGGCTAGGCGGCTGACTTTGTGTGCTGGCGATTAGGTGCCTGACTCTGAGGGTGCGGGTTCGAATCCCGGATGGGACTCAACCGAAAAAGAGTACTAGAATTTGTACTTTACTAAGAAAGTGAAATCCCAAATATGACATATGTTGTATTTGGATTCCATAATTTCAAATGTATCATGATATGTTTGTTTTTGCCTAGAGTCGTATGCCCAGAAGGCGGTGGCTCATGGGCCAATCTGGTAGACTGATTATCAATTTAATCCTTCTGCTGGAGTATATCATCCCAGTATCCTTGGTGCTGCAAGTTGGAGATCCACTTGTATATAGCATTGTCTTTATGATACTCCGTGGTGGGTGGGGAGCTGGGGTGATGAATCTTTAATATTTCGACATGGCTCTTGAAACCCCCTTGAAAAAAAAGCGTCAACTTGACAATGATCATGGTGCGAATGAAGGTTGCATACCTCTTACACAAGTTGAGTACTGGCCGAGATTTCTGGTTCTAGAATCTCCGGACAAGCAGCCTATCAAACTGAATCCATTTGCGATTTCGAAAGGTGTGTATGGTATAGCAGGAGATGTTAAGACTATCAAACGTATGAGGTCTGGATCACTTCTCATTGAATGTGCCAAAAGACAACAGGCTACCAACTTGCTGTCTGTTGATTACTTAGCTGGTCTCCCTGTTTCTGTATCTGCTCACAGGTCACTTAATTCAAGCAAAGGCATTGTAAAGGACCGTGATCACCTCCTAGATGATATGTCGGAGCTTGACATAGTTTGTGAGTTAAAAGCTCAAGGTGTGACAAATGTGAAACGTTTTACTCGGCGCCAAAATTCAGACGTACTTAACACAAACACATACCTGTTTTCTTTCGTCTCTCCATCTCCACCCAAAACTATCAAAGCAGGTTATTGCAGCCTTACAGTTGAACAATATATACCCAACCCACTGAGGTGTTTTAAGTGCCAAAAGTTTGGTCATGGGGTAAATTCATGCAAAAGTACTATTACTTGTGCCCACTGTGGTGAGAAATCACATGTTACTGAGGACTGCAATAGCAACTTTAAAAAATGTGTTAACTGTTCTGGTGAGCATTCGTCCTCGTCAAAAGAGTGTCCCATATGGAAAAGAGAGATGCAGATTAATAAAATCAAAACTGTTCAGAACATTACCTACAATGAGGCTAGAAAGCTTGTACCTTCCTGTGATCCTAATGGTTCCTATGCCTCCGTAACTAAAAGACCAGCATTGATAACATCTTCTATTGGCTGCCAAACAGATTTGACGTGGATACATTCCATTTACCCAGAACCCTCCTGCATGTCCGATTCATGCACACAAACTACTGCTGAGCCTTCTTCAGCTGTACAGATTCCTGTATCGTCTCCTGCTTCTGTAACCCCAAATCAACAAACAGGGGTACAGAATGACTCAGCACCAATTTCACATTCCAAGAAAGGAAAAAATGCTTTATCCAGATATAAAAGTGACTCATCTCGAAACAATGAAACGAATAGAGCATCAAAAGGTTCTGATGATCCCATCAAACTTTACAATAAATTTGGATCATTTGAAGGGATGGATGTTTCAGAGAGCATCCCTCAGAGAACAACAAGTTTGTCGCCTAAACGTAATGGGCGAGCGAGATCTCCAATTAATCCGCCTAAGAGATGAAAAGTTCTCAGCCCTTGATTCAGTGGAATTGCAGAGGACTAAAGAGTAACTTAAACGAAATACAGTTACTCATACAAGATCTTAAACCGTCAGCATTATGTATTCAAGAGACATACCTAAAAAATACAGATAGCTTTAATTTGAGACAATATAGTGATTATCATTCTTTTTCTCCTGTGGGAGATAACGCTACTGGAGGCGCTTCTATTTTGGTTCATGCGAGCGTCAGTCATAGCCCTGTCACTCTAAATACAAATTTACAAACTGTTGCTGTTCGTCTCACTTTACATATGGCCCTGACACTGTGCAGCTTGTATATACCTCCCTCTTCAAATATTCAACAGTCAGATCTTCAAAATCTATATGATCAACTTCCGAAGCCATGTCTCGTCATGGGTGATCGTAACGGACACAACCCACTTTGGGGAAGTGTCAACACAAATACTAAAGGTAAAATCATCGAGGAATTCATATCCGATAATAACTTATGTATTTTTAATGATGATTCAGCCACTTATTTACATCCAGCTACGGGAATATACTCTTCCCTGGATATATCTCTTGCTGATTCTAATTTATATAATGAATTTGATTGGGAGGTCCATGATGACCTATGCGGTAGTGATCATTTCCCCACCATTCTTAAAAGTGTAGTAGCGGGTAGAGGGGTAATGTTGGTGGAGGGGTGCACGCAACACAACGCTACTTGTGGTTATAGTTGACAGCCGTTTATTTCAATTAAAATGAATAGTTGAGGTGACCCTGAAAACATACATACACGTAACTACATATTTGAGCGTAGCATTCATAACATGGCATTCATATGGAAGTATTGCATTTTCCATTTATTAACGGGATATAACTAGCCCTGATACTGCTCTAGCACAAATACATTGTAAAATATAAATAACAACATGAAAACTATTCATACATACATAAATCATTTAGGATATTCAATAAGTATGTTGCACATATACCTGAGGAAAATGCATTTAGTTTAATACTTATAAGGTCCTATAATGTACACTTACCACTGTGTGGCAATGAGTGACTACGACCTCTCATGCAGTCGAGTTGTCGAAGATCATTCTAAAAAATCAAAATACCACCTTGATAATACTAATAATGGTATATAAGATACGTTATGATAAAATCCACAAATCTCACATCTACCCTCACCACTTCATATCACATTCACACGATTATACATTCACACCATCTGTTAATTTTGTCTAGTTAGTTTTAGCCTGGTAGAGACCAACTGTATATGCCATATTTAATGTAAATATGTAATTTATATTCGATGACGTAATTTAGATAAATTTCACTTAACATACTCGTCCAACCGACGGTACTGATAGTTGGGAACATGGTGATACATTTAGTTATACAATAGATACATTTAGTTGTACAATAGATACATTTACTTATACAATAGATACATTTACTTATACACGGAAGCATTAATATAACACTTCCGTAAGGGGTACACTATATACAATATCATAAATACACATACAATATATGTACTGACCTGATAAACTCCTCATTAACTCCATAAAACATCCAATATACTGAACTGATCCTCCTCTTTTTATGATCTTTATTGACTGCCACTAAGCTGTGTGTAACACAAACCTTTAAAACTTAGCAGACAATAGGTGGCAAGCTGACCAGAGAAACTGAGACAGAAAGACAAAAGAAGCATGTGCAGAGTGGAAGCGCATGGGTCAGAAGCTGGCCTGACCCAGTAGAGAGACTATTGTTAATTGGAGTGATTGTGGGTGCAGGGATACATTTAACTGAGAGGGTTTGTTATATTTTATTTGTACACATAAAAGCTGACACCTATACACTATATATTCACTATATACAAGTTCTTAATATTGAAACGTATAGACTATGAAACTAATAACGATTAAAAACATGACCTGGCCACAAAAGCATTATCCCAGGGGATGATCCAGCCTTATCCAGGCGAAACTTCTCTAGGGCTCATTGGTCATTATATAACACACTTTGTTCTGAACAATTAAAACCTGATGTTTTCGTGAATAGCGAAGATCTGTTTTCTGATACACTTAATAACATTGCTGACCAAACTATACCCAAGTCCTCTGCAGTTCCACACATTCGTAAGCCATGGTTCAACAATGAATGTAAACAGGCCAGAGAGTGTAGGAAGAAAGCGGAAAAGTATTTTCGCAGACATCCTACTGTACATAATTTAGATAAAGTAAAAATTTTAAATGCCAAAGCCAGACGTACTTTCAAACAAAATAAGCACCAGTCATGGCGAAATTACGTTTCTAAAATAAATTCACGCACGCCTATGTCAAAGGTGTGGAATATGATTCAAAGAATAAAGGGCAAGGGTTCTAGATCTACTGTCCGCCATCTGAAGGATGGTGATACTAACTATTAAATCTGACATTGCTAATAAACTTGGCGAAACTCTCGCCACGCATTCATCTTCATCCAATTATGTCCCTGAGTTTCA